>NW_026042725.1:105000-110549 GCF_023856365.1 Brienomyrus brachyistius
ATTTCAAACGTGGTTATACCGCGGAGGGACAGGACAGAGTGGGCACCAGGACACAAAGGGCCCCCCGGTTCCTGCGAAACACAAACCTCAACACGAGGTATAAACCGGAGACTAGACCCCAGCGTTCCACAGACCCAGAGTTTGTGTTAAAAGCTCGGGCCATTCTTCGTATAATTAAACTGTTACATCACAAAGGTAATGTGGCACAGGGGCAGCCGCCTATGATTACAAAATTAGAAGGGTTTCTGGCCAATATTATAAAGCCGGCACTACCTAATCCCACAACATTAACCTTGGTGGAAGGTAATGCCAAATATTGGGCCCAAACTACAATGCTGATCCACCGACAACATTATGAGGATGCCCTGGCAGCAGAGCTGGCAAAACTCCAGCTCTTTGCTTCCCAGGAGTGGGAAACTTGTTTTGATTTGGCCATTACATGGGCTAAAAGGGGTATTGGAAAGAAACTGAAGGACAAGACTATACATGAGGCACACAAATTAGTGGTGTCGACAGGGTCCCTTACACCCACTCCTCCCCCTAACTCTGAGGAGACTAATTTTATGACAGGGCCCCAGGAAAGCCCACAGTCCCTCTTTACTTCTCCTCCACAGCACACGATTAGAAAAAGGATAGTGGTCCAGGCCGAAGTTCATGCTGTGTCTACCCAGTTGTCGCAGCCTATAGCACCCAATCTGGAATTGGTCAGACCTACTAGAACGACCTCCACTATGACTGAACGCCATAGTGATTGGTCCCCGGTTCCAGATGACAGGGCCCATATCCTAACAGAGGATGAAGAAACCCCCCCTGCCTCCCCCTCCTCAGAACAACAAACTGAAACTGACCCTTTAAAGCCACAACGGCTTCCACGGAACCCATCCTGTGACAGACAGTCAAACCCCTGCACGATACAGGAAGATGATCTGACCCCATTGGAGGAACAGGAGGGAAGTCTTCAGGCTAGTCCTGAAAGTCCAAAGGTCGGATTGAGCCCTCGCACTGTCATTAGCCTGAGGGGAGCAACACAGGTTCGCTTGATTGCCACTTCCCCCGGTCAGCAAGGGAATATTCAGATGTACAGACCTAATAGACATATTGTCACAACTAGGAAGACGACAGCCTGGAATTTAGAAGTCCAAAAAAAGTGTCTGTTCCTAGGTGACTCTAACTTGTCTAAAATGCCTCCATTTATTAAGAATGACCTCCAAATTGATAGCTATCCAGGGGCTACATTCCGACACATAGAGGGCGTATTGGCCAAAACCGCTCCCACCTCTGAAGTGACACTGGTCATACTATCCTTTGGCATCAATAATCGGGCACAAAGTGCCAAGGACACAGCCATAAAGCAACTGCAGGCAGCCCTTAGGATGGCTAAACAAACATTTCCTCTGGCAGAAATTTGGGTTCCAGAATTAAATTTTTCAAGTCTGCTCCCACAATGGGAACAAACACAACTGGGTATCCTAAACAATTACATAAAAAACATCTTAAAACACATACCAGCTCTCCCTGGGAATCAATTCCATACGGATATAGATAAAATACACTGGACAAAAGAAACAGCAGAAAACATGCTCAAACATTGGCTTAATCATTTAAATTAACTTCCCCTATAAGCCTGCCAATGCAGGAGGGGACTAAAAGTGTCATAATCTTAGCAAAGAAATTTCAAATTACCTCTCCACAACTTACCTTGCTCCAGAAAGGCTTGACCTTTGTTCCAGCGCCATCTACTGGTAGAAAAAGGCAATTACTACACACAAGATTGGATCTGCAAAAATATCACAGGAGACTAAAACTAGCAGCTTATTTCCATAATAGTGTAGACTCAACCCTCCCCCTTTCACCCCAGAATCAGATTGGGTTCCCCCTCCAGACAAATTACCCATAGAAATACTTACCTTGGTGGAAAGGGACTTAGTGGATTTCCAAGGACTATTAAACCTTCTCGAGAAAAACCCAACCTCACTCCGGAAGAGCTGGAGGCCTTAAAACAACTAAAGGACAACAAGGATATTATAATTAAGCCAGCTGATAAGGGTAGTGCAATTATAATTATGGATAGGGAACAATATCTATGGGAGGGATATAGACAATTACAGGATACCACTTATTATAAAAAACTACAAAACCCTATTTTTTCTGAAACAATTCCTTTGGATAAAAACATAATACAGTACCCTATATAATCGGAAGTTTATAACTCTAAACAGAAGTCCTATCTAATAGGAAATGCAACAACCAAGGGCCAGAATATTTTATATGCTCCCAAAGATCCACAAGGACCCAACGAAATGGAGTAAACCCCATGAAATTCCCCCAGGCAGGCCTATAGTCTCGGACTGTAGCAGCGAGGACTTACCATACGGCCCAATTCTTAGATTATTACTTAAATCCCCTCTCAACCCGTCACCCTAGTTATATAAAAGACACCTACAATTTGTCCAAATAATTAAAAATTTAATATCCCCCCGCAGGCCTATCTTTACACCATGGATATTGACAGCCTATATACAAACATAGACATTTCGGAAGGCATACAAGCCATTACTAATATTTTTTTAAAATACCCAGATAAAAATAGACCGGATAGGGAACTTATTCAATTATTGGAAATAAATTTAACTAGAAATGATTTTGAATTTAATGGGGACTTTTTCCTACAAATTAAGGGTACAGCCATGGAAAGAAGTTTGCCCCGGCCTATGCCAACATTTTCATGGCAGAATGGGGAGGCCTCAGTTCTGTCTCGCTGTCACAAACGGCCTCTACATTATTTCCGGTATTTGGATGACATCTGGGAGTGTGGACCTATTCTGATGAGGACTTTGAAGACTTTGTCAACACATTGAATAACCATAACCCATCTATTAAGGTGAAGTCCACTGTCAACCTGCAGTCCGTGGATTTCCTAGACACCACTACCTATAAGGGCCCAACTTTCGCCTTATCCCAGAAACTGGACATAAAGGTCTTCTTTAAGGACACGGACACGCAATGCCCTCCTACACAAAAGGAGCTTTCACTCCAGACACACCTATGCTGGTTTGGGTTAAATCCCAACTCCTGCGATTCCGGCGGATATGTACCCGGGAACAGGATTTCTTTGAGGCAACGCAGGTACTCTTCAAAAGCCTTGAGACCTAGAGGGTACAACAGGTCCTTCCTAAGAAAGATGTTAAAAACGTACCAATCACCCAAACCTCAACTAGTTGGACCCACCATTCCCTTCATTACCACATATTCCTCGGCCACCACCAGGTTAACAAGGATGGTCAGATCCAACCTCCTACAAACGCTGGGACAAACAGAAACGCTTAGAACACATACACTTATAGCAGCCTATAGAAAAAATAAAAATTTACAGGATTGTTTAGTAAGAGCACAACTTAAACCCACGCGGGACCCCATAACCAGAAACCAGTTTACAGGCTTCCACCAATTGGATTGTGTACAAAACAGATGGAGTATGGAAGTTTTCCCCACGCAGAAATCGGGTACATTACAGTCGAAAAATTGCACTTACCTGATTAGCTGTTGCCAGTGTGGAAGCCAATATGTCGGAGAGACAGGCAACACCATCTTAACAAGAATGGCACAACATAAATATAACATTTTAAATAAAAAAAGAACAGATACTTACCTGGTGCAGCATTTCCTTGACCATGGTTGGGATGCCTGCAGGGTCATGGTCCTTCAGTCTAACCCTAACTGGTCCACAGCACAACGTAAAAGAGCTGAAAGACTCTGGATTATTAAGCTGAATACAGCATATCCACGGGGCCTCAATGAAAAATAACAACGGTTTGACTGTACGGCATAGATGGCCAGTGCATACAGGTTGGCATGGGGGTCTCCCAAAACACCCCTACCTAAACTACCTAAACTAACCATTACCTGTCCCTCATCCCTGACCCCTAACCCCTACCCCTCACACTCCCAACCAGAACCTAGTAGGGTTCCAAACCTAGGGTTCCCTAACCCTAACCCTAACCCTAACCCTAACCCTAACTCCTTCTACCAAGCCCTTGGCCCTAACCTTAACCCCAACCCTAGATCCTAACACTTAACCCCAAACCCTAGCACCCGACCCCTAACCCCTACCCTAAACCCTAACCCTAGACCCTAACACCTAACCCCAAAGCATAACCCTAAACCCAAACCTAAACCCTAACCCCAACCGCAAAACCGGAACACTTAACCCTAAACCTTACCCTAACCCCAACCTTAGACCCTAACACCTAACCCTAATACCAACCCCTACCCTATCCCCAACCCTAGACCCTAACACCTAACCCCAAACCCTAACACCCAACCATATACCCTAACACCTAACCCTAACCCCAACCGCTAAAACCGGAACACTTACCCTAAACCTTACCCTAACCCCAACCTTAGACCGTAAACACCTAACCCTAATACCAACCCCTACCCTAACCCCAACCCTAGACCCTAACACCTAACCCCAAACCCTAACACCCAACCCTAGACCCTAACACCTAACCCTAAACCCTAACCCAACCCTAACCCCAACACAAAACCTGCCCTAACCCTAATCCCCAACCCTTACTCCTAACCCTAAACCCCATAAAAAACAAACCCCCCCCCCCCCCTTTTTTTACCCCTAGCCTTACCCCAATTTAATCCAGCCGGGACCCCTAACGCCTAACCCTAACCCTAACCCTAACCCACCCTAACCCCTAACCCCTAACCCATAACCCTAACCCTAAACCCTAACCCTAACACTAAACCCTAAACCCTAACCAACCCTAACCCTAACCTAACCCTAACCCTAACCCTAACCCTAAACCCCTACCCTTTCCCTAACCCTAAGCCCTAACCCTAAGCCTAACCATAACCTAACCCTAAAACCCTAACCCTTAACCCCAACCCTTAACCCTAACCCCAACCTTAAACCTATCCGGCCAGTGCCACCCTTAGTGGACATAGGGTGCCCACCCGGTTGACCCTTCCACTGGACATCATTTAGCTGCGCCTATTAAAATAAATTTAAAATAAGGGGTTAATTAATTAAAATTATATTTGGGAGGGTTAAAATAGCCCCCCAATTACAAAACTGTGGAGGGTAATAATTACCCCCACACAATTTTATGGAGGGTTATAATAACCCCCATATATACACCTTCTCCCCACTGTGTCACCCTCATTTCCCTCAAGCCTTCGAGGAGGAAGGACATGGGCCACAGTGCTGGTAAAATTATTTGTATTCATATGGGATTCGGCCAGGATGGCGATGGATTGACCCTGCGGGGGTCTCGGGCACTGGGAGGTGCCTCTGGGGGACACCGGGGATTTGCATGACACCACAGGGGGGGCGCCATAGCCAAAATAGGGCGGTTAGCCAGATCTGTAGGGGGTGCCATTTATTTCATAGGCCGCGTAGGTTTGGTGGTGCCACGCCCGAGCCGCATTTCTAGAAGGTCAGATCTGTGGGGGTGCCATTTCATCTAAAAAGGAAAAAGCATTATTGAATGATTATTGAACCTATGGAGGTCAATATAAAGGCAAATACTTACCTGTTG
>NW_026042726.1:0-110495 GCF_023856365.1 Brienomyrus brachyistius
GGACAGGCAGGGCGGCGGCTCACTGGGTGATGCACTCCTGTGGGTATAGGGGCTGGGATAGGGGGCGGAGCAGTTACTCCTCAAGGAGGAGTAACAGTCACAGCCGTGGGGGGAGGAGAGGGAGAGGGTGCTCCCAAACTGGGGGTGTGGGTTTGATGAAGAGCAGAGAGACCCTGAGCCTGGGATGAACCAGCTGCCTACTGAAACGAAAGCGGATAAAGACAGAAACTAGAACCTCAAACTAAACAACACAAACAACAATATCAAGTTATATTCAATCATTAAACCGTTATATATTTAATCTAAACAATAGTAATAAATATCGTTCCGATTCAAAATATCATTTACGGGTGAATCTTATGACTTGCATTGGGAAACAGGAAACGGGCCAAGCTGCAGGGCCAGTTCAAAGGCATAGTGCGAGGCGCCCAGAAAGGGGGCGAGGTCTGGGCGGAGTCAGCTAAAGAAGAAAAAGGCCTGACCTTTTTCTGGATGCTGTGGACTGTGTTTGTGTGTGAGCTGCAGCTGCATGTTCCTTACATTTTTTTTATTAACACCAGCACCGTGAGGTTTGGCCTGGACTGGGTCCTGTCCTGCATGGTTGAAGACATGTTGACTGATGGTCAGCCCGTGTTCTGTTGGATCCCACAGAAAGGAAATGGGAATCCCGTTTGGATCGGATGCTGACAGTTGAAAAAAAACTCATGTCTGTGTGTTATGAAAGAATATCAATAAATGTTTCCGAAAGGGGATGACTCATTTGGTAATTATTTACGGCTTATGTTATGGCTGAGAAATTTACAGTCTTTACTAAAGTCTGACTTCTTTCGAGTCACCTTTAATATAGATTGGACACTCTCTATGCTATGTACAATACTTATATAGATGGTACATGTTTACTTGCTTGCACAGATGGTTGATTAGGTAATTAGTGTAAGTGTGTGTGTGTGTGTGTGTGTGTCCAATCGCATGTATGTCCAAGGTCCATAGTAAGTAATATACACTGATCAAGAGATGCCTGAAAGTGGATGAAAGAGGACATTAGTGGGTGTATCACTTAGTGTAACGGGTGCAGGAAAATGAGCAGGACTGCAAGCCATATAATGACCCACTGTCCTTATCTAGCTCTTAATACAGTATGCATACAGTGATGTATCTACAATGGACAGCTACTATAAGCAGATAGCACAGTACAGGTGCTTAATCTGTATGCTATTTCCATCCATCCATTGTCCAAACCGCTTATCCTACTGGGTCACAGGGGGTCCGGAGTCTATCCCGGAATCAATGGGCACGAGGCAGGGAAGAACCCAGGATGGGGGGCCAGCCCATCACAGCTCACACTCACACACCATTCACTCACACATGCACACCTACGGTAAATTTAGCTACTCCAATTAGCCTCAGCATGTTTTTGGACTGTGGGGGGAAACCGGAGGAAACTAGCAGCTTTGTGTGGTAATTGTTTGTATTAAAAATACATTGGATCAAGTCAAATTATTTTTATGAAGAATTAACATCTAAAAGCTGCTAGTAGACCGTGGGAAAATAATTTTTCTATTTTCTTGCTGCCATCTCGTGGCCAAAAGTAGGTATTGCAATTTCCATCATATGTAAGAGGGCCTGCCCATCAGAGTAATGTACATCCTGTGACATGTATTGACTATCAAGACAAACTGAAACACGGTGTATTAGGCTGTCAATGAGTACTGGACTAGGGTGAAAAACTGCCTGATAATCTACCTATTAACTAGAAGAGTACAAACTGGAGACGGATCCCCTAATACAGAGGGATTAACGTCTGTGCCACATCCAGAACCATTCAGTGTAGGAGTCTGGTGGTTCTACTGGATACTGACAAGTACCCAGCCCCTTTGTTCCCTCTGATAATCATCAGTCCTCCTCTGAATGCCTTCACCACTCTATTCCTGAATAGGTACACATTTAAATATGCTAGCAAGATCAAGGTATTGGGATAACTGTTAGGTTCGCTGTTCAGAGAGTTGCAGTGAAAACCATCATACACAGTGGCCCTTTCTGGATAAGATTACCTCCCTCTGATCTAACAGGTCAAGATCAAAGCAAGGTGCATTGCAATGTCTGACACCCAGCACACTACAGCATATAAAATACAGGTATCCATCGCCTTCCGCATTTGGAACCAGGACCACTTGTTGCAAGTCAATTTGGGCGTATCTCAAGTTATACGAGAGAGGCAAGACATTAAGGACAGTATACACAGTACTGAAATAATAATGTACATATTAAACCACAGCACTTAATAAACAGATACTGCACTTACATTTCACAAAAAAAAAATAAAGCACAGATTGCACTAAGAAATCAAAAGATGCATGTGCTAGCAAACAGTGGGAGCTGAGGAAGAAGCAGTGGTGAAATACTTTATTGTACAGTACAGTAAGTTTCTTTTTATAGAATGAAATAGCATACAGGGGGCGGCATGGTGGTGCAGTGGTTAGCACTGTTGCCTCACACCTCTGGGACCCGGGTTCGAGTCTCTGCCTGGGTCACATGGGTGTGGAGTTTGCATGTTCTCCCCGTGTCGTCGTGGGGTTTCCTCCGGGTACTCCGGTTTCCCCCCACAGTCCAAAAACATGCTGAGGCTAATTGGAGTTGCTGAATTGCCCGTAGGTGTGCATGTGTGAGTGAATGGTGTGTGAGTGTGAGCTGTGATGGGCTGGCCCCCCATCCTGGGTTCTTCCCTGCCTCGTGCCCATTGATTCCGGGATAGACTCCGGACCCCCTGTGACCCAGTAGGATAAGCGGTTTGGACAATGGATGGATGGATGGATGCTGAGGCTAACTGGAGTTACTAAATTGCCCGTAGGTATGCATGTATGAGTGAATAGTGTGTGAGTGTGCCCTGTGATGGGCTGGCTCCCCATCCTGGGTTGTTCCCTGCCTCGTGCCCATTGCTTCCGGGATAGGCTCCAGACCCCCCACGACCCAGTAGGATAAGCGGTTTGGACAATGGATGGATGGATGGAAACAGCATACAGATCTTATAAGCACCTGTACTGTGCTATCTGCTCATAGTAGCTGTCCATTGTAGATACATCACTGTATGCATACTGTATTAAGAGCTAGACAAGGGTCATTATATGGCTTGCAGTCCTGCTCATTTTCCTGCACGCGTTACACTAAGTGATGCACCCACTAATGTCCTCTTTTATCCACTTTCGGGCATCTCTTGATCAGTGTATATTATTTACTATGGACCTTGGACATACATGCGATTGAACACACACACACACTTACACTAATTACCTAATCATCCATCTGTGCAAGCAGGTAAACATTTACCATCTATGTAAGTATTGCACATTGCATAGAGAGTGTCCAATCTATATTAAAGGTGACTCAAAAGAAGTCAGACTTCAGTAAAGACTGTAAATTGGCAGCCATAACATAAGCCGTAAATAATTACCAAATGAGTCATCCCCTTTCGGAAACATTTATTGATATTCTTTCATAACACACAGACATGAGTTTTTTTTCAACTGTCAGCATCCTTCTCGATTGTCAGAAGCTCTGCGCTAGAGGGAGGTTTACTGGTCTTATACTCTTCTGGCACCTTGTGTGATTCCTGACTTGGGACATCAGTTTGGCTCCTTCTGTATGTGGTTTACATTGTATTTGTTCTTTAAAGTTGCCCCTTCAGAATTAGACAGTGTAACCAGCTTGCCACATATTGCCTGGATGACATAAGGTCCGGTAAAATCCGGTTCCGTTCTTCCTCCTTTCCGTCCCCGCTTCCTCATGTTGAACAGAAGCGCCTCATCTCCAACATGATAAACTGTGTTTTGGTACCTCTTTTGTATTCGTTTACCACATGCCTGCTTCTGTTTTTCCTGTTACTAGGAGATGTTTTCAGCTGTTGTTGCTTATTGTCTCAACTACTTTATTTTTTTCATCAAAAAACGTGCCGTAGCTTTTCTCATCGGGAAGAATAATTGTGGAAAGCTGAAGTGGAAAAACATTCATAGCAAATTATTATTATTCACAGATCATTATAAAGAGTCATTTTCTAAAAGCATTAAGAACAATGTAATTTGCTGTTTCAAGATATGTTTTTAAATAACTACTTGTCAGTCATAAGAAACTCTTCAACACACATGATCCGATCTTGCCACAAATCATTTTTAATCTCACTTTTGTTGCCAGCAGTTCAGACATTAATGGCTGTGTGTTGAGTTATTTTGAGGGGACATCAAATTTACACCATTATACAAGCTGTACACTGATTACTTTACATTCTATCAGAGTTTCATATCTTTAACGTTGTCCCTTGAAAAGATATAATAAAATATTTACAAAAATGTGTGGGGTGTACTCACTTTTGTGAGATACTGTATATTAAGGGATTGATTGTCAATAATATCAGTAATTCCTGATGTAATGTTAAAAGAATAGAGCCTGTCTCACACAGTTCTAAAACAACCTCAAAAACAGACTTACCATTTTATGTCATCATTCGTTTTCTCATCCAGGCCATTGGTTTGGGGATGATATGCAGCAGTGATCAACGGCAGAACAGGGGCTCTGAACGCAGTATGGATTAAAAAGGAATTAACCATCTCTCTCAATATAAAATTAGGATCATTTATTCTCTACAGAGGCCCCCATAGAATAGTGCATCCATCCCCTCACTCATGTTTAGACAGACGTAAGGCAACAGGCCAATGACATTCAGAACAGCAACAACATCAACAATTGTACAGCTAGTTTTAAAATTTAATAAAAAAGACAAACCAATTAGGTAATATTAATGAAATTATTAAAATGTGCAGATTAATAGTCAGAAATAATTTGCGATTTTAAGAGCGGAAAGGATACATTAAAACTCAATTACATTTATCCCTTAATAATAAAAAAAAGGTTTTTGAATTTTACATCATGATAAATGAGAACTATATGTGATTACTAATTACTGTTGACTAATTTCCTGTCTGGACGTTTCCCTCCTCATTGTTAAAAGTCATTATATGTCTGGGTGCCAGTCAGTGGAAGCACACAGACATGTTGGCCAGCTGTCATATTCATTCAGCACCAGCCCATCAAGTAGAGAATTCAGCACCACGGACAGTGACCTGTGTTACAATGACATCAGGTCATTGGCTCTAAATATTTTTCTAGAAATAACTAAATGGCTCTATTGTAGAAATTTCCAGCCAGAGTCTTGTGGTGCGTTCGTTTTTCTCTCGGAACTTGGAAATTCCAAATTGGGTGACATCACATCCAACAATCTCCCGTTCAAGCTAGCACAACTCGGAACAAACATGGCTGCCTCCATGAATACGCTGCTGTGTTGTTGCTTTATATTTTAGCAGTTATGGAGTAAGATTATTATTTCAGACAAATAAACAAGAAACAGGAACTAGTCAAACCACATTAAAAGCTTTATAAAGTATTTTAGTACATTCATAGCGATATTCTTTTTTCGAGAGGCAAACAAACTACAAACAAACCAAAAACACTAACAAGTCTGGTAAAAATCTGATATTGCATGTTAGGATACTGTTTACGGTCACAATATGGTATTCTCTAAATCGAACACGTGCAATTACATTAATAATTACTAATAATTATAAATAATAATAATAATAAATGGGCGGTATGGTCGTGCACTGGTTAGCACTGTTGCCTCACACCTCTGGGACCCAGGTTCAAATCTCCGCCTGGGTCACATGTGTGTGGAGTTTGCATGTTCTCCCCATGTCGTCGTGGGGTTTCCTCCGGGTACTCCGGTTCCCCCCCACAGTCCAAAAACATGCTGAGGCTAATTGGACTTGCTAAATTGCCCGTAGGAATGCATGTGAGAGTGCATGGTGTGTGTGAGTGTGCCCTGCGATGGGCTGGCCCCCCATCCTGGGTTGTTCCCAGCCTCGTGCCCATTGCTTCCGGGATAGGCTCCGGACCCCCCGTGACCCAGTAGGATAAGCAGTTTGGAAAATGGATGGATGGGATAATAATAAATTTAACAAAATAAACATTTTTAAGGATTTGTAAAATAGAATTAATGTTGAGTGTGTAAGCCGCCATGTTGAAATTACGTCACAGGGGCAACTCGGACAAGAAGATTCTGTCAGACATTAACGTCATAAAAGAGGCGTTTCTAATGGGAAGTGATGTTTTTCGTGACGTTTTTGTCCGAGTTGGAGTGAAATAATCAAACGCAGCATGTGTTCCTATTTGAAGAGAATATTCTATTTTTATTCTAAGGAACTACAGAAAATCAGCTCTGCATGTGATCTCCCCTTTACTGCTCGAGCAGGGCACACGCACATCAACAAGTGTCAAGGCAGCAAGTGCATGCAAACAACTTCTCAGGACGGTTACAGTATAGGACCTTCAGAAAGAGCCAGACTGCGGCGTCATTCAGAGATTCCATTGTCTAAGGCTTGCACTAAAACATTACAGCATATTTAAACAAAGTAGCATGGCACCTGTGTCAGAATCCCTCCCTGCCTTGTTCTGTTCTCTCTTTGTTGTCCCCATTTAGCCAGCACATGTCACTGGCCATCCTGACTCCTCTTTTGATTGTGGGTTTTAAGGATATCAGTGGGTCTGTGTTTTCATAATTGTCCCCCAGGCCACCATGCTGCTCAGCCCTTGATTCCAACTACAGTTGCAATCAGGTGGTTCTCAATCTACTAGGACTGTATAACAGGATTGGCCACCTGTTCTACCTTTACTCGTTCAGCCGCATTCATGAGTCTGGCCTATAGGTTATTCAAATTTTGTCCTGCCAAATTTACCGGACAGGAGGTGGACACTGCAAATGAATGTGTGAATACTCCAATACCTACATCTTTACAAGTTACCTGAAGTGGTTTGGTAAATGATTGTGAGGTTGGAAGTCCTTCTTGATGTCTGTTTGCAGCTCATCCACCAGCAACTGCACGAGTTGTCGCTCCCAGAGGGAATCCCACTCTCGGTCCGCTGGAGGGTCCATCTCACTGTAGCTGGAGTATGTTTCCATCAGTCACTTGGCGTGGGGCTCACAGAATTTACCAGGCTCCTGTTTAATCTGACGCACCTTAGTCCAGTCCATGCATCTGGGGAACTTCTCTGAAAATCTCTGGCAGATTCTTTGCAGCTATACTTGATATTGGGTACTTGCCGCAACTAAGTAATGGGTTGTTGAATCAAAGTCCCGTTCCATGTCAAAAATAACCCCATTTTAGGGTTTTGTTAAACAACTGGTCTAATTTGGATGCAGAGGTTCTGCACGGAAGGCCCAGTCTCTGAAGGGCTGTGGCATAGCGAGGCCTGTTCTGCCTGGAATCCGGCAGGTCACTGGCAACATCCCCCAACTCCTTCATCTATAAGGTCGGGAAACCAGAACGTTTACTCCCCCTTATGGATAAGGACATACCAACGTTGGGGCAACTCCTGCTGCCTGAGTCTTCAACCAAGTCCAAAACAAAAGTATACAATGTTAGGAAGGGTAATTCAATGGTATGAGACTGAAACTAGAAACTGTAAATCGGATGGAGTTAAATAGCAATACTGTGGAAGAGGCATGGGAATTTTTTAAAAGCACATTGTTGCAAGTGCAAAAGAACTTCATACCCGTTTCCAGAAAAACTAAATCTAGGAAACTGCAACCAAGCTGGTGTCATGACCTGCTTGTACGATCCTCGTGTGTGCCACGCCCCCTCATTAACCATGTGTGCTGCCCCGATTGTAACCAGCTGTTTTCTGTCAGTTTGAGTAGTCCTGTGTATTTAGTCCACATTCAAGTCTGTTTCCCCAGTCCTGTCATTGAAATCTCTCGCTGTTGGTACCTGTTTTCATCAATAAACCCTCATTCCCGACTCTCCGTTTCCCGGATCCTTGATTCCTCGCTTCCTGCCTGTTCGTCCAGCACGCGATGTCACAGGTGGTTTACTACGAAAATTAAGAATAAAGTCAGGAGCAAAAGGGCTTTCTTCCACAAATGGAAATTAACTAATGATTTCAAAATAAAGCAGGAGTATCTAAGTCTACAGGTTTAGTTAATAACAGTTATAAGGATGACGTTAAAAGTTTCTTCCAATATTTTAACTCCGAAAGAGCTCTAAAAGCTGAAAATCACTCATTTGCAGGATAGTAAGGGCCTTATAATTGAAAATGAAATTGATATAAATGAGTTTAATGATTATTTTACAATGGCTGTTCACAGTAGAATAGCTTACCACCATTTAGTACAAATACAACGATGTCTATGACCAATATATGTATAACTGAGGCTGATGTGGTACAAAGCCTAGCTAAGCTCAAAATAAATAAATCGCAAGGCCCTGATGGCATCTTATCTATAGTTTTAAAAGAGATGAGGGGTATTATTAGCCAACCTTTAACTTTACTATTCCAGAAATCATTATCTGCTGGTGTGGTATCTTCTGATTGATGTTAGATCATGTCTCATGTCCAGAGAGGCTACAACAGGATCTGGATTTAATTAGCGACTGGGCTCATACGTGGCAGATGAAATTTAACATAGATAAATATAAGGTAATCCATGCAGGGAGCAGAAATATAGTAAATATAGTAAAGTACAGATATTTTATGGGTTCCACTGAAATAAAGGTAGCTGATTACGAGAAAGATCTCGGTGTGTATGTTGATACTTCCATGTCCCACTCTTGCCAGTGTGGGGAAGCATTAAAAAAAGGCAAAAGGATGTTGGATTAAACTCCACACACCTAGAGATGTAAGTCAAGAGAAGTGATGCTACGATTATATAATTCCTTGGTAAGATCCCACCTAGAATACTGTGTGCAGGTTTGGTCACCATACCTTCAGAAGGACATTGCTGCCTTGGAAAAGGTGCAACGTAGGATGACTAGAATGATTCCTGCACTTAGAGGAATGTCTTATGAGGAGAGGTTCGCTGAGCTGAATCTGTTTAGCCTCAAGCAAAGGAGACTATGGGGGGACATGATCCAGGTATATAAGATTCTAACAGGTCGGGATGCTGTTCAGCCAAATGACCATTTCAATATTAATTTAAAATACTAGAACTCGTGGCCATAGTGGAAATTAGCTGGAGAACATTTAAAAATGAATCTGAGGAAGCACTTCAATTCAATTCAATTTTATTTATATAGCGCTTTTAACGACATGCATTGTCACAAAGCACTTTACATTTAACCGGCCAGAACCCCACCAAGCAAGCCTGAGGCGACAGTGGCAAGGAAACTCCCTCTAGCAGGAAGAAACCTTGAGTGGAACCTAGACTCAGAAGGGGACCCCATCCTCCTCTGGGCGACCAAGGAGCATGAAACTGCATTTACATTGACATTCATTAGAGTTCATATAGTTATAAAGTCCCAGTTGGTTTCATGTAGTTATATCCAGGAGTCCAGGTGCGGGTTCACACGGTGTAGTCGGCTCGGTATCAGCTCGAAAAAGAGAAGATGGAGAAGAGTTATTGCCCTACACCTAACCGGCAGGACTAAAGCAACTATGACAGCCTGCCTAAAAGAGTGACCTGGAAGGAAGCACAGGCATGAGGGTTTACAGAGGTTTTGGCGTCAAGCCACCTCCCATCCACAGCTTAAGTGATCGGCGAGAGTGGCAGGACGACAGCACCAATCCCCCCTTTCCCCTTCAATCTCAAATAACTATGAACCTCCAGATTTCCCATTCACCTTAGAAAAGAAGATTTAACTATCCAAAAGACTGGCGAAAGAGGTACATCTTAAGCCTTGACTTAAAAGCAGAGATTGTGTCTGAGTTCCGAACACTAATAGGAAGTTTATTCCATAGCTGTGGTGCTTTATGAGCAAATGCTCTTCCCCCAAAGGTAATGTTCTTTATTCTGGGTACGGATAGAATACCTCCATCTCGTCATCTAAGTGTATGATTCGGAACGCAAATGAGGTCACTCACATACTGCGGTGCAAGACCATTTACAGCTTTATAGGTTAAGAGCAGTGTTTTGTAGTCAACACGAAATCTAACTGGCAGCCAGTGCAGTGAAGATAAAATTGGGGTAATATGATTATATGTTTTAGTTTAACTATTGCTAGTAGCGGTTCAATCAATGCTGGGAGCATCGCTGAATAATTTTGATGGAACAGGGTCTAGCATACAAGTAGATGAATTTGAAGATAAAATTAAGTACATCAGTTCTGACTGGTTAACCAATATTCAATATTCAAAATGTTCTGTTTAATTGAGCATATTTTTGGTCAAAAAGTTTCATAAAGTCGTCACTGGAAAATAACCAGTGGTCTGGTTATTAGTCAGCTTGGACACCATAGTAAATAGGAATCTAGGATTATTTTTGTTTATTTCAATTAGTTCTGATAGATACTAGATGATTTGGCGGCACTAAGAGCCTTTTTGTAGCTACCCATAGCCTCTTTCCATGCTAGTTCGAACACCACTAGTTTAGTATGATGCCACTTACATTCTGTAAGGACATAAAACTTATAGGTCCTGCAGGCCCCAACTCTGATCAGCCTGCATCAGTCTATTTCAGAGCTCCGCTGGCCCAGGCAAGACTGGACTCAACTCGTCAAACCACCCCTTTTAAGGAAGGCAAAGGCCTGCCGGCTCCTGAGAGACTGGATAGGAATAACTGGAGCAGCACAGAAAAAGCAAGACCTTTCACCCCCGGAGTGACCAGAGTTCCACAATCAATCCACAGCAACAACAGCTGTCAGCCTCCAGACACAGACACCTTTTCCACTATAAACAGGATAACTCAGCACACATAGATGTTAGGGACAAATACACGCATGTTTGGTCTCGTTTGAATAGGCATGAGACGAGGAGTATTATACTCTCAGATTTAAGGCAGTATAGCTTTTCCTAAGAGAAATACAGAAACTTCGGCTCAACCCACCAAACTGAGAGAGATTCTCTCATGGTAGAACAAGGGAATTACAACCACCCCCTAAAGTGATCTGATTGGCTGGGGACTTGAGAACCAAGGTCAGCAATGCCCCTAAAATTAACCATTGACCGAAATTAGTCAGTCTTCAGAAACATGCCATCACCTGGTCTGGATACTTAAGGAAGGGCTTCAGAAGTAGTCGGGGAGTCACTCTGTAATCAGAGCTCCCGCAGAGAACTGGGTGAAAGTCTATCTGTAGTCAGATACTTTCCACAGAACTTTGTTCACTCTCAGCTGAGGAATGTGAATACATGATATGAAGACAACTGGATCACAACTGGATCACGGGGGAATCATAAGCAGGGAAGAACACACAGGCAAACAGCAGCAGCAACATTAAAGGCAGGACTGAGAAGCACATTTATACAAGGCTAAGCAGGGAGCAAACTAGAGGCACCTGAAATGAGTAACACAAGGGCAGGAAGGAGAGGTAAAACAAACGCGGAACAGGCATGGCACGTTATACCACACTAGGGAGGAAACGGGAGGTTCAGGAGGGCAGGGTGTGGCAGGGATCCATTTCAAAATTTAATTTTGGCTTGTACAAACCTTGGTAAAAGCTGCAAAAGATCGATCAACCACTTTCTGAGCTATTGTCTTAACAAACAAAGCATCTGTTGGGGTGGCGGTGTCTGGGGAATACCATGTGTAATACACCTTGTGAAGATTTATATGTAAAACAAAATATTTTTTGATTCTATCACACATATAGAAATTATCCATCCATCCATTTTCCAAACCGCTTATCCTATTGGGTCGCGGGGGGTCCGGAGCCTATCCCAGAATCAATGGGCACGAGGCAGGGAACAACCCAGGATGGGGGGCCAGCCCATCGCAGGGCACACTCACACACCATCCACTCACACACACACACCTACGGGCAATTCAGCAACTCCAATTAGCCCCAGCATGTTTTTGGACTGTGGGGGGAAACCGGAGTACCCAGAGGAAACCCCACAACGACATGGGGAGAACATGCAAACTCCACACACATGTGACCCAGGCGGAGACACGAACCCGGGTCCCAGAGGTGTGAGGCGACAGTGCTAACCACTGCACCACCATGCCGCCCCTTATAGAAATTATTCTAGGTTTAAATAGTAATTTAGCTGAGTAACTAGGCTGAAATTCTAGATAGTTGCAATTTTAAGAATTATTACTATTATTCACAGCTTTTAAGCATGCAGTTGGATGACGGATGGATGGATATTCAGCCACCAGAAATGCCAATTGTTGTTAAGAGGATCAAAGTCTGCAAAGTAGTATGCAGGGTTTAAGGCCAGAACACAGCATACTCTCCGACAGAAAGCATAAAGTTCACTGGGGGAATTTCTGTGGCCACTGCCTGAACAGCATGTGTGGAGAATGTTTATGAGGGTCGAGCCATGCAGAGCTGCTGGCCCTGGCATGTAATGATGAATCACAAATCAGTTAAAAATCGGTGCAAATGCATGAAGATTTAAACCGGCTGATGTGGAAAATGAATCACTATTGTAGGAGTACTTCACAGTACTTTAACAGAAAAACTGGTGTAATATTACATTTGATTTCACAATGTGAGTTTGACGTCAGATGTCACTGCGTATCACGTCGACATCGTACGTCAGTTTTTGGTTTTGAGCGAACGCGAGATGATGAATGAATTTGAAACTGAGGACGGCACAGTGGTTAGTGCTGGCTTCGGTCCAGGGCCCTTTCTGTGTGGAGTTGCATGCTCTCCCCGTTTTCGCCGGGGACTCCAGGTTCCTCCCACGGTCCAAAAGCATGCAGGATAGGTTGACTGGTGAGTCTAAATTGGCCCTGTAGTTGTGTGAGTGTGTGCGACCTGCGGTGTGTAGGTGACTGCCTGGGCTTGGTTCCTGTCTGCGCCCCTTGTTCCCGGGATAGGCTCCGGTCTCCCCCGCGATCTCAGTTGGGATTAAGTGGTTTCAGAAAATGGATGGATGGACGCACCGCCCGATCTTCAATTGGCGGTGTGGCAGCATATTAGCTTTCCGGTAATCACAAACGAGGAGGAAACAGCGAGAAAAGCACAGACAAGACATAAACTGCATGCAAACATTGTAATAGACTGATAACATACACAAACAGGTCCACTGGCACCACCGTGAGCTGAGTGAAGATTATTAAAAGGGCAAAGCACGCTAAAAAGCTGCACATGCAAACCTTAGCTTATTTATTTGATTTATTTTTTTTTATTTACTTATTTTGATTTGGGATTTTTTTCAACAGTATTTTATTCAAATTCAGTTGCACTGTTCACAACAGTGTCAACAGTTCAGAAAGATAAATATAAGAATATTTTTGAATATATTTGTCTGCAGCTCATTCTGCAAAAAATGAGAAAATTGTATCGTGAACTCAGAATCGTGAATCGTATCAAATGGTGAGTTGAATGTATCGTTACATCCCTAGTTCTTACAGTAGTACTATGGTATGGTGGAGCCACATGACAGGAAGGCAGTACATTGCGAAGTCTGTTAAGAACATCATTCGCACTGAACTGCCCTCCATTGACCAGCTGTACTTTAACTGCCACAGTAACAAGGTTCAGTCTATAATCCAGGACTCTGACCACCATCCACAAACACTGACTAGCAGATTCATGAACAGCTTCATTCGCCAAACAATTCAAACCTGCAGCTTTTGCATCCCCTGTAACAGTCATTTCCACGGCAGCTGCACTGTACAGCTGTTACTGCACTTTATCCACCACTGACCACGTATCATCCAGTTTTGTCCTGCTTTGTATCGCACTGTTTCTGCACCATGTTGTCTTGTACTCCCTTGTGTTGTTATGCACCATCTGTGTTGTTCTGAGCAGTGCCATGATGCAATATTACAAAAAGATCTTGAGGAAATGCAGAGTTCTGGAGGAGATTCTCACAGATCATGGCATGTGTTTATACTGAAGAAACTGTACAAATTGCTAGACATAAAACACAGGACTGGCAACTGTGGTACGTTTTAACACCTTGATAAAAAACTTAAAATCCATAGTAAGTAGGACAACCTCATAGAACCTTTACTAGTCATTGTTCAGAAGATTAACACGGATTAAAAACCATTACTATGAAAGCACGCTAATCAGTTAAGTTGATTATGTGGAGAGAGAGAAAAAAAACTGTCTTTGAAAAAGATCAACCATAGAACGAAGCTGCAGCATTGACACCCCCTAGTGGTGATTTGAAGATAGTTCTGTCTGTAGCAGCTAAGCAGTAGATTTGGCGTCAGGTGCCATGACAAACTCAGTGCTGCTCGGTTTGAACGGCAGAAGCACAAAAATAAAGGGGGCATCTACTGCACGCCCCCCACCCTTGAAAATGGTACAAATTATCATGCAACAGTTTTCTTAAGTAAGTCTTTTTGGGCGTCTGCAGAAACCTCCACGATGCGATTGCCCTGATTAAGAAGTGCGCAGCGGATACAATTTGGGATGCATCGTTCATCCGATTTATTAATATATAATTATTAGTATGTCTATATTATTTTAGAAACGTTACTTGACGAATATTTTTCATTGAGATTGATTCCCCGTTTAAAATTTTGGTGACACTTCATATTTTTTAAGAGAGACAGACAATTTGACGCATGCAATTTGCAGAAATATGTTGTGCCGCTATAAAGTACACAGGCAGCATGACAAACATAAGTACTCACTGAAGCCACGACATACGCCCGGCTGGCCCCAGCGGTACCCCTAAGAAGAAGGCTTTTTTCACAACCCACGACCATCACGAGGGCAAAAAAAACTGAATAGCCTAGAATTTAGTTAATTACAAGGCACATATTTATTGGAGCAAGAGCTCTAACATAAAACTACCTTGTAATTATAAAGTATTATGGCTGTGAACAATGTACAAACAGGCACAGAAAGTAAAATACTCCAAAAATGCAAAGAACCTAAATATTTTTGTTTCCACCGATTCACTCTTGATGTGTTAGGAGTCACAGTTCAGTAGCCTATTCTTCAGTATCTGCATTTAAGACCACCAACTGCTCTTTCTCCTCCTTCGCTCGTCGGCTCAGAGTATTGGACTTGGTAAGTAATGTTGCCCTTTTGGTTCCAGCAGCACTCTCTGCTTCCTCTGCCATGTGCTCAGCATCCTTTTGTAAACTCTCACATACACTTTCCAGTGAGACTCTCTTCCTCTTGAGTTCCTCAAGTTTTCTTTTTTGCTTTTCGCTCATCTTTCACCTTTGGTCAGAGGCGCTTTGGTTGCTCCCCCACACACTCTGACATGGTCGCATATAAGCCTCTGTGCAACAACTGTTTCCTCTGATAAGTTGCAGGTCTCCACCTCTATTCGTTCCACTTCGGCTTGCCCATAGGACAGCAGCAGCAAGTTCTTGCAGAACATCCAGAGGTCAGGATAAGGCCCACTAACTTTTTGATGTAAAAAGACATCAACTTTGGATGGTGCTGAAGGAATGAAGGATATAAAATCCAAGCCTTTTGCCTCATTGTGCAGGTGATTATCAGACTGCTGGGATATTGCATCACCTGTAATTACATTAATTACAGTAGATTAGATGCAGATCAACAATGTCAATACACAGAATCACATGTAGAATAGGAAAGTGATTTATAACCCAATTTTCCTATGATACCATAAATGTGCAATCATTTTAATTTAATCTTGAGATATCTCTAGGCTCATCAAAGAAAATATAACTGGGCTGATGCTTCTTTTCAAACACCAAGAGTCGGTCTTCTAAATACTGCTAAAATCTACGTGTTAACACTATTCAGTTCAGGGACGGATTATGGGTTGTGTGGGCCCCTGGGTAAAACGTTCGCGAGGCCCCCCCCCACCACCACCACCTGCACCACCACCACAACCACCACAAGTCAAGGGCCCTTGGCAGCCAAACACCCTCCCTATAGGGTCAGGGGACCTTGTAGGCAGAGGATCAAAGAATGTAGGCCCTCTAAAATAGACAAACGAAAATACATTGCTGATAAGCGTTGCAAATTGTTTTGGGCTTGGGGCCCACGGGCCCCCTGCACCCCAAGGGCCCCTGGGCAGCGGCCCCGCTAACCCGGTTTGTAATCCGTCCCTGATTCAGTTAGATGTGAAAAAAGAAAAGCATAATTTAAAAATAATATTCTGAACTATCCTATTCTTATCCTATGATTTACCAGCAGATATCCTGCCTGCCAACCGATTCTCCTGCGCAAACTTCTGCATGAGATTTCTCCTTTTCTGCTGGCAGTTATCTGGCTGGTGTGCATTTTGTTTGGGTCCAAGCACGTCATCTCATGTACAATCGAGTACTTCAGAGGGCATTTATCCAAGGCCTTTTTGCACATTTTTGAGAGCACAATCTGGCAATTTTTTTTAATCTGAAGGACACCAAGGTCACTTCCACTGCCTTTGGCTCCTGACTGTCTCTGACAAAAAGATGGTTTGTCAAATTTCCAGAATCTTTCTGCACACTCAGCCCAAGGTTAACACTACCTCAGCTGTACATATCAAACCAGCTCAAACTCCATGTTATTCACATATTTTTTACTTCACAATTGTTTGATACATTTGTATGTAAAGATACCAGTGAATTCACAGAAGTCCCACCTTGATGACAGCCATTCCTATATCCACCTCCTTTGGACTGAGCCAGAGTTTTTGCCTGTACAACAGCTGTACATGTTGCTACACAACACTTAAACATTCTATTTCCTCAATGAACTATTTTTTTTGCAGCAAAAGCCATGAAGCAGCAATAAAATCTTTAAAATATGCTTACCAATAAATATGGTTCTCCCATTTAAACACATGTAAAGATAAACCATGGATATTTAAAAATCATGGGTTCGTTAATGAGTTTAAATGTTATTGAATGGCTTACCTTAAACTTCTCCAGTAAGTCTTCAGCGGTGGAGTGGCTCATGTACTGTGATCCCAGAACCAGGACTGCACTCGAGAGCCATTCTCATAATTCACCCAATACCTGACATGCACATCCAGTTGTTTTCTTTTGATGGTCCTGTTCATACTTACGTCAAACATGACAACGAAGCTCCCTTTTAATATATGGAGCGAGTCCAAATCGCGCAAGAAAAGCGGTTTTATCTTTACCACAAGTGACCCTGCGAGTCAGGGAACATCACCCTGGAGACGGTGTGAATGTCATCATTGGACGTATAGGAGTGATGTCGGCAAACCGTTTGCAAAGCCCATAGCACTTCTGCTTTCAGTGTGGGTTGAGGAGGATGTACTGAAGGCATTATTTGTCATGGGATCCGGAGACACTGCCAAAACGGGTGTAGGCCTATCTTTAGAGGTTGTACTTATCTCCACTGAATAAACATAAATCTGGGCTTATTCTATACTGAACAAAAATATAAACGCAACACTCTTGTTTCTGCTCCCATTTTTCATGAGATGGACTTAAAGACCTACAATTCATTCCAGATACACAATATTACCATTTCTCTCAAACATTTCTCACAAATCAGTCTAAATGTGTGATAGTGAGCACTTCTGCTTTGCTGAGATAATCCATCCCACCTCACAGGTGTGCCACATCAAGATGCTGATCTGACATCATGGGTAGTGCACAGGTGTACCTTATACTGCCCACAATAAAAGGCCACCCTGGAATGTGCAGTTTTTTGCTTTATTGGGGGTCTGGGGACTCAGAACCGGTCAGTATCTGGTGTGACCACCATTTGCCTCATGCAATGCAACACATCTTCTTCGCATAGAGTTTATCAGATTGTCAATTGTGGCCTGTGGAATGTTGGTCCACTCCTCTTCAATGGCTGTGCGAAGTTGTTGGATATTAGTGGGAACTGGTACACGCTGTCGTATACGCCGGTCAAGCACATCCCAAACAAGAGCAGCTGACCTGAGAAATAAGAAATAAGCTAAGCTGGAAACCTGGACCCTCCGACCAAGAATGCGTGAAGTACCCTCAGAAGGTCTACTAGAAGATGTACGTAGAAGACTACTACAGATCAGCTGATCTACACCACAGCAACAGTGATCCTTGAGCTGGAGCCGGACCGTCTTTGAAGACTCCGTAAATCTCCGTATAATAATATATATCTACGGGAACGAGAAAGGAGAAAGCAGAGAACAAGAACAAGATTTGTAAATGTAAGATTTGAAGGACCCCCGGCATGAAAAATAGAATAGTTCTCGTCATTAGTGAACATGTGTCTCGTCATTGTGTATCATGGACAGTAAGAGGGGGATCAATAGAGTGTTGTTATTATAACGTCTAAAAAGTCTGTCGATAAATCAATAAGAAAATAAATGAAGTCGTTTTCGCGAACACGCGAACAGGGGCCGGACCGACTGTAGGGGGCGTGGCCAGAGACAGCCATAGCTGTCAAGTCTCCCGTTTTGGCCGGGAAACTACCGTATTTTACTTCTCTTTCCCGCCGTCCTCCCGTATTAGTATTTTCCCGTAAATCTCCCTTATATTATATAGTTGCTGGATAGTGTAGTGGTAAGATCGCCGCCTTTCACACGGGAGACCGGGGTTCGAATCCCGGTTGTGGCCAAAAATATATTTTATATATTTTATATATTTATATTTATATTTATATTATATTTTATATAATTTATATTATTTTATATTTCCTGTCTTAAAATGTAAGGGATACTGGAGCCTCCCGTTTTGGCCGGGAAACTACCGTATTTTACTTCTCTTTCCCGCCGTCCTCCCGTATTAGTATTTTCCCGTAAATCTCCCTTATATTATATAGTTGCTGGATAGTGTAGTGGTAAGATCGCCGCCTTTCACACGGGAGACCGGGGTTCGAATCCCGGTTGTGGCCAAAAATATATTTTATATATTTTATATATTTATATTTATATTTATATTATATTTTATATAATTTATATTATTTTATATTTCCTGTCTTAAAATGTAAGGGATACTGGAGCCTCCCGTTTTGGCCGGGAAACTACCGTATTTTACTTCTCTTTCCCGCCGTCCTCCCGTATTAGTATTTTCCCGTAAATCTCCCTTATATTATATAGTTGCTGGATAGTGTAGTGGTAAGATCGCCGCCTTTCACACGGGAGACCGGGGTTCGAATCCCGGTTGTGGCCAAAAATATATTTTATATATTTTATATATTTATATTTATATTTAAAAGCCTGAGGCGACAGTGGCAAGGAAACTCCCTCTAGCAGGAAGAAACCTTGAGTGGAACCTAGACTCAGAAGGGGACCCCATCCTCCTCTGGGCGACCAAGGAGCATGAAACTGCATTTACATTGACATTCATTAGAGTTCATATAGTTATAAAGTCCCAGTTGGTTTCATGTAGTTATATCCAGGAGTCCAGGTGCGGGTTCACACGGTGTAGTCGGCTCGGTATCAGCTCGAAAAAGAGAAGATGGAGAAGAGTTATTGCCCTACACCTAACCGGCAGGACTAAAGCAACTATGACAGCCTGCCTAAAAGAGTGACCTGGAAGGAAGCACAGGCATGAGGGTTTACAGAGGTTTTGGCGTCAAGCCACCTCCCATCCACAGCTTAAGTGATCGGCGAGAGTGGCAGGACGACAGCACCAATCCCCCCTTTCCCCTTCAATCTCAAATAACTATGAACCTCCAGATTTCCCATTCACCTTAGAAAAGAAGATTTAACTATCCAAAAGACTGGCGAAAGAGGTACATCTTAAGCCTTGACTTAAAAGCAGAGATTGTGTCTGAGTTCCGAACACTAATAGGAAGTTTATTCCATAGCTGTGGTGCTTTATGAGCAAATGCTCTTCCCCCAAAGGTAATGTTCTTTATTCTGGGTACGGATAGAATACCTCCATCTCGTCATCTAAGTGTATGATTCGGAACGCAAATGAGGTCACTCACATACTGCGGTGCAAGACCATTTACAGCTTTATAGGTTAAGAGCAGTGTTTTGTAGTCAACACGAAATCTAACTGGCAGCCAGTGCAGTGAAGATAAAATTGGGGTAATATGATTATATGTTTTAGTTTAACTATTGCTAGTAGCGGTTCAATCAATGCTGGGAGCATCGCTGAATAATTTTGATGGAACAGGTTCTAGCATACAAGTAGATGAATTTGAAGATAAAATTAAGTACATCAGTTCTGACTGGTTAACCAATATTCAATATTCAAAATGTTCTGTTTAATTGAGCATATTTTTGGTCAAAAAGTTTCATAAAGTCGTCACTGGAAAATAACCAGTGGTCTGGTTATTAGTCAGCTTGGACACCATAGTAAATAGGAATCTAGGATTATTTTTGTTTATTTCAATTAGTTCTGATAGATACTAGATGATTTGGCGGCACTAAGAGCCTTTTTGTAGCTACCCATAGCCTCTTTCCATGCTAGTTCGAACACCACTAGTTTAGTATGATGCCACTTACATTCTGTAAGGACATAAAACTTATAGGTCCTGCAGGCCCCAACTCTGATCAGCCTGCATCAGTCTATTTCAGAGCTCCGCTGGCCCAGGCAAGACTGGACTCAACTCGTCAAACCACCCCTTTTAAGGAAGGCAAAGGCCTGCCGGCTCCTGAGAGACTGGATAGGAATAACTGGAGCAGCACAGAAAAAGCAAGACCTTTCACCCCCGGAGTGACCAGAGTTCCACAATCAATCCACAGCAACAACAGCTGTCAGCCTCCAGACACAGACACCTTTTCCACTATAAACAGGATAACTCAGCACACATAGATGTTAGGGACAAATACACGCATGTTTGGTCTCGTTTGAATAGGCATGAGACGAGGAGTATTATACTCTCAGATTTAAGGCAGTATAGCTTTTCCTAAGAGAAATACAGAAACTTCGGCTCAACCCACCAAACTGAGAGAGATTCTCTCATGGTAGAACAAGGGAATTACAACCACCCCCTAAAGTGATCTGATTGGCTGGGGACTTGAGAACCAAGGTCAGCAATGCCCCTAAAATTAACCATTGACCGAAATTAGTCAGTCTTCAGAAACATGCCATCACCTGGTCTGGATACTTAAGGAAGGGCTTCAGAAGTAGTCGGGGAGTCACTCTGTAATCAGAGCTCCCGCAGAGAACTGGGTGAAAGTCTATCTGTAGTCAGATACTTTCCACAGAACTTTGTTCACTCTCAGCTGAGGAATGTGAATACATGATATGAAGACAACTGGATCACAACTGGATCACGGGGGAATCATAAGCAGGGAAGAACACACAGGCAAACAGCAGCAGCAACATTAAAGGCAGGACTGAGAAGCACATTTATACAAGGCTAAGCAGGGAGCAAACTAGAGGCACCTGAAATGAGTAACACAAGGGCAGGAAGGAGAGGTAAAACAAACGCGGAACAGGCATGGCACGTTATACCACACTAGGGAGGAAACGGGAGGTTCAGGAGGGCAGGGTGTGGCAGGGATCCGTTTCAAAATTTAATTTTGGCTTGTACAAACCTTGGTAAAAGCTGCAAAAGATCGATCAACCACTTTCTGAGCTATTGTCTTAACAAACAAAGCATCTGTTGGGGTGGCGGTGTCTGGGGAATACCATGTGTAATACACCTTGTGAAGATTTATATGTAAAACAAAATATTTTTTGATTCTATCACACATATAGAAATTATCCATCCATCCATTTTCCAAACCGCTTATCCTATTGGGTCGCGGGGGGTCCGGAGCCTATCCCAGAATCAATGGGCACGAGGCAGGGAACAACCCAGGATGGGGGGCCAGCCCATCGCAGGGCACACTCACACACCATCCACTCACACACACACACCTACGGGCAATTCAGCAACTCCAATTAGCCCCAGCATGTTTTTGGACTGTGGGGGGAAACCGGAGTACCCAGAGGAAACCCCACAACGACATGGGGAGAACATGCAAACTCCACACACATGTGACCCAGGCGGAGACACGAACCCGGGTCCCAGAGGTGTGAGGCGACAGTGCTAACCACTGCACCACCATGCCGCCCCTTATAGAAATTATTCTAGGTTTAAATAGTAATTTAGCTGAGTAACTAGGCTGAAATTCTAGATAGTTGCAATTTTAAGAATTATTACTATTATTCACAGCTTTTAAGCATGCAGTTGGATGACGGATGGATGGATATTCAGCCACCAGAAATGCCAATTGTTGTTAAGAGGATCAAAGTCTGCAAAGTAGTATGCAGGGTTTAAGGCCAGAACACAGCATACTCTCCGACAGAAAGCATAAAGTTCACTGGGGGAATTTCTGTGGCCACTGCCTGAACAGCATGTGTGGAGAATGTTTATGAGGGTCGAGCCATGCAGAGCTGCTGGCCCTGGCATGTAATGATGAATCACAAATCAGTTAAAAATCGGTGCAAATGCATGAAGATTTAAACCGGCTGATGTGGAAAATGAATCACTATTGTAGGAGTACTTCACAGTACTTTAACAGAAAAACTGGTGTAATATTACATTTGATTTCACAATGTGAGTTTGACGTCAGATGTCACTGCGTATCACGTCGACATCGTACGTCAGTTTTTGGTTTTGAGCGAACGCGAGATGATGAATGAATTTGAAACTGAGGACGGCACAGTGGTTAGTGCTGGCTTCGGTCCAGGGCCCTTTCTGTGTGGAGTTCGCATGCTCTCCCCGTTTTCGCCGGGGACTCCAGGTTCCTCCCACGGTCCAAAAGCATGCAGGATAGGTTGACTGGTGAGTCTAAATTGGCCCTGTAGTTGTGTGAGTGTGTGCGACCTGCGGTGTGTAGGTGACTGCCTGGGCTTGGTTCCTGTCTGCGCCCCTTGTTCCCGGGATAGGCTCCGGTCTCCCCCGCGATCTCAGTTGGGATTAAGTGGTTTCAGAAAATGGATGGATGGACGCACCGCCCGATCTTCAATTGGCGGTGTGGCAGCATATTAGCTTTCCGGTAATCACAAACGAGGAGGAAACAGCGAGAAAAGCACAGACAAGACATAAACTGCATGCAAACATTGTAATAGACTGATAACATACACAAACAGGTCCACTGGCACCACCGTGAGCTGAGTGAAGATTATTAAAAGGGCAAAGCACGCTAAAAAGCTGCACATGCAAACCTTAGCTTATTTATTTGATTTATTTTTTTTTATTTACTTATTTTGATTTGGGATTTTTTTCAACAGTATTTTATTCAAATTCAGTTGCACTGTTCACAACAGTGTCAACAGTTCAGAAAGATAAATATAAGAATATTTTTGAATATATTTGTCTGCAGCTCATTCTGCAAAAAATGAGAAAATTGTATCGTGAACTCAGAATCGTGAATCGTATCAAATGGTGAGTTGAATGTATCGTTACATCCCTAGTTCTTACAGTAGTACTATGGTATGGTGGAGCCACATGACAGGAAGGCAGTACATTGCGAAGTCTGTTAAGAACATCATTCGCACTGAACTGCCCTCCATTGACCAGCTGTACTTTAACTGCCACAGTAACAAGGTTCAGTCTATAATCCAGGACTCTGACCACCATCCACAAACACTGACTAGCAGATTCATGAACAGCTTCATTCGCCAAACAATTCAAACCTGCAGCTTTTGCATCCCCTGTAACAGTCATTTCCACGGCAGCTGCACTGTACAGCTGTTACTGCACTTTATCCACCACTGACCACGTATCATCCAGTTTTGTCCTGCTTTGTATCGCACTGTTTCTGCACCATGTTGTCTTGTACTCCCTTGTGTTGTTATGCACCATCTGTGTTGTTCTGAGCAGTGCCATGATGCAATATTACAAAAAGATCTTGAGGAAATGCAGAGTTCTGGAGGAGATTCTCACAGATCATGGCATGTGTTTATACTGAAGAAACTGTACAAATTGCTAGACATAAAACACAGGACTGGCAACTGTGGTACGTTTTAACACCTTGATAAAAAACTTAAAATCCATAGTAAGTAGGACAACCTCATAGAACCTTTACTAGTCATTGTTCAGAAGATTAACACGGATTAAAAACCATTACTATGAAAGCACGCTAATCAGTTAAGTTGATTATGTGGAGAGAGAGAAAAAAAACTGTCTTTGAAAAAGATCAACCATAGAACGAAGCTGCAGCATTGACACCCCCTAGTGGTGATTTGAAGATAGTTCTGTCTGTAGCAGCTAAGCAGTAGATTTGGCGTCAGGTGCCATGACAAACTCAGTGCTGCTCGGTTTGAACGGCAGAAGCACAAAAATAAAGGGGGCATCTACTGCACGCCCCCCACCCTTGAAAATGGTACAAATTATCATGCAACAGTTTTCTTAAGTAAGTCTTTTTGGGCGTCTGCAGAAACCTCCACGATGCGATTGCCCTGATTAAGAAGTGCGCAGCGGATACAATTTGGGATGCATCGTTCATCCGATTTATTAATATATAATTATTAGTATGTCTATATTATTTTAGAAACGTTACTTGACGAATATTTTTCATTGAGATTGATTCCCCGTTTAAAATTTTGGTGACACTTCATATTTTTTAAGAGAGACAGACAATTTGACGCATGCAATTTGCAGAAATATGTTGTGCCGCTATAAAGTACACAGGCAGCATGACAAACATAAGTACTCACTGAAGCCACGACATACGCCCGGCTGGCCCCAGCGGTACCCCTAAGAAGAAGGCTTTTTTCACAACCCACGACCATCACGAGGGCAAAAAAAACTGAATAGCCTAGAATTTAGTTAATTACAAGGCACATATTTATTGGAGCAAGAGCTCTAACATAAAACTACCTTGTAATTATAAAGTATTATGGCTGTGAACAATGTACAAACAGGCACAGAAAGTAAAATACTCCAAAAATGCAAAGAACCTAAATATTTTTGTTTCCACCGATTCACTCTTGATGTGTTAGGAGTCACAGTTCAGTAGCCTATTCTTCAGTATCTGCATTTAAGACCACCAACTGCTCTTTCTCCTCCTTCGCTCGTCGGCTCAGAGTATTGGACTTGGTAAGTAATGTTGCCCTTTTGGTTCCAGCAGCACTCTCTGCTTCCTCTGCCATGTGCTCAGCATCCTTTTGTAAACTCTCACATACACTTTCCAGTGAGACTCTCTTCCTCTTGAGTTCCTCAAGTTTTCTTTTTTGCTTTTCGCTCATCTTTCACCTTTGGTCAGAGGCGCTTTGGTTGCTCCCCCACACACTCTGACATGGTCGCATATAAGCCTCTGTGCAACAACTGTTTCCTCTGATAAGTTGCAGGTCTCCACCTCTATTCGTTCCACTTCGGCTTGCCCATAGGACAGCAGCAGCAAGTTCTTGCAGAACATCCAGAGGTCAGGATAAGGCCCACTAACTTTTTGATGTAAAAAGACATCAACTTTGGATGGTGCTGAAGGAATGAAGGATATAAAATCCAAGCCTTTTGCCTCATTGTGCAGGTGATTATCAGACTGCTGGGATATTGCATCACCTGTAATTACATTAATTACAGTAGATTAGATGCAGATCAACAATGTCAATACACAGAATCACATGTAGAATAGGAAAGTGATTTATAACCCAATTTTCCTATGATACCATAAATGTGCAATCATTTTAATTTAATCTTGAGATATCTCTAGGCTCATCAAAGAAAATATAACTGGGCTGATGCTTCTTTTCAAACACCAAGAGTCGGTCTTCTAAATACTGCTAAAATCTACGTGTTAACACTATTCAGTTCAGGGACGGATTATGGGTTGTGTGGGCCCCTGGGTAAAACGTTCGCGAGGCCCCCCCCCACCACCACCACCTGCACCACCACCACAACCACCACAAGTCAAGGGCCCTTGGCAGCCAAACACCCTCCCTATAGGGTCAGGGGACCTTGTAGGCAGAGGATCAAAGAATGTAGGCCCTCTAAAATAGACAAACGAAAATACATTGCTGATAAGCGTTGCAAATTGTTTTGGGCTTGGGGCCCACGGGCCCCCTGCACCCCAAGGGCCCCTGGGCAGCGGCCCCGCTAACCCGGTTTGTAATCCGTCCCTGATTCAGTTAGATGTGAAAAAAGAAAAGCATAATTTAAAAATAATATTCTGAACTATCCTATTCTTATCCTATGATTTACCAGCAGATATCCTGCCTGCCAACCGATTCTCCTGCGCAAACTTCTGCATGAGATTTCTCCTTTTCTGCTGGCAGTTATCTGGCTGGTGTGCATTTTGTTTGGGTCCAAGCACGTCATCTCATGTACAATCGAGTACTTCAGAGGGCATTTATCCAAGGCCTTTTTGCACATTTTTGAGAGCACAATCTGGCAATTTTTTTTAATCTGAAGGACACCAAGGTCACTTCCACTGCCTTTGGCTCCTGACTGTCTCTGACAAAAAGATGGTTTGTCAAATTTCCAGAATCTTTCTGCACACTCAGCCCAAGGTTAACACTACCTCAGCTGTACATATCAAACCAGCTCAAACTCCATGTTATTCACATATTTTTTACTTCACAATTGTTTGATACATTTGTATGTAAAGATACCAGTGAATTCACAGAAGTCCCACCTTGATGACAGCCATTCCTATATCCACCTCCTTTGGACTGAGCCAGAGTTTTTGCCTGTACAACAGCTGTACATGTTGCTACACAACACTTAAACATTCTATTTCCTCAATGAACTATTTTTTTTGCAGCAAAAGCCATGAAGCAGCAATAAAATCTTTAAAATATGCTTACCAATAAATATGGTTCTCCCATTTAAACACATGTAAAGATAAACCATGGATATTTAAAAATCATGGGTTCGTTAATGAGTTTAAATGTTATTGAATGGCTTACCTTAAACTTCTCCAGTAAGTCTTCAGCGGTGGAGTGGCTCATGTACTGTGATCCCAGAACCAGGACTGCACTCGAGAGCCATTCTCATAATTCACCCAATACCTGACATGCACATCCAGTTGTTTTCTTTTGATGGTCCTGTTCATACTTACGTCAAACATGACAACGAAGCTCCCTTTTAATATATGGAGCGAGTCCAAATCGCGCAAGAAAAGCGGTTTTATCTTTACCACAAGTGACCCTGCGAGTCAGGGAACATCACCCTGGAGACGGTGTGAATGTCATCATTGGACGTATAGGAGTGATGTCGGCAAACCGTTTGCAAAGCCCATAGCACTTCTGCTTTCAGTGTGGGTTGAGGAGGATGTACTGAAGGCATTATTTGTCATGGGATCCGGAGACACTGCCAAAACGGGTGTAGGCCTATCTTTAGAGGTTGTACTTATCTCCACTGAATAAACATAAATCTGGGCTTATTCTATACTGAACAAAAATATAAACGCAACACTCTTGTTTCTGCTCCCATTTTTCATGAGATGGACTTAAAGACCTACAATTCATTCCAGATACACAATATTACCATTTCTCTCAAACATTTCTCACAAATCAGTCTAAATGTGTGATAGTGAGCACTTCTGCTTTGCTGAGATAATCCATCCCACCTCACAGGTGTGCCACATCAAGATGCTGATCTGACATCATGGGTAGTGCACAGGTGTACCTTATACTGCCCACAATAAAAGGCCACCCTGGAATGTGCAGTTTTTTGCTTTATTGGGGGTCTGGGGACTCAGAACCGGTCAGTATCTGGTGTGACCACCATTTGCCTCATGCAATGCAACACATCTTCTTCGCATAGAGTTTATCAGATTGTCAATTGTGGCCTGTGGAATGTTGGTCCACTCCTCTTCAATGGCTGTGCGAAGTTGTTGGATATTAGTGGGAACTGGTACACGCTGTCGTATACGCCGGTCAAGCACATCCCAAACAAGAGCAGCTGACCTGAGAAATAAGAAATAAGCTAAGCTGGAAACCTGGACCCTCCGACCAAGAATGCGTGAAGTACCCTCAGAAGGTCTACTAGAAGATGTACGTAGAAGACTACTACAGATCAGCTGATCTACACCACAGCAACAGTGATCCTTGAGCTGGAGCCGGACCGTCTTTGAAGACTCCGTAAATCTCCGTATAATAATATATATCTACGGGAACGAGAAAGGAGAAAGCAGAGAACAAGAACAAGATTTGTAAATGTAAGATTTGAAGGACCCCCGGCATGAAAAATAGAATAGTTCTCGTCATTAGTGAACATGTGTCTCGTCATTGTGTATCATGGACAGTAAGAGGGGGATCAATAGAGTGTTGTTATTATAACGTCTAAAAAGTCTGTCGATAAATCAATAAGAAAATAAATGAAGTCGTTTTCGCGAACACGCGAACAGGGGCCGGACCGACTGTAGGGGGCGTGGCCAGAGACAGCCATAGCTGTCAAGTCTCCCGTTTTGGCCGGGAAACTACCGTATTTTACTTCTCTTTCCCGCCGTCCTCCCGTATTAGTATTTTCCCGTAAATCTCCCTTATATTATATAGTTGCTGGATAGTGTAGTGGTAAGATCGCCGCCTTTCACACGGGAGACCGGGGTTCGAATCCCGGTTGTGGCCAAAAATATATTTTATATATTTTATATATTTATATTTATATTTAAAAGCCTGAGGCGACAGTGGCAAGGAAACTCCCTCTAGCAGGAAGAAACCTTGAGTGGAACCTAGACTCAGAAGGGGACCCCATCCTCCTCTGGGCGACCAAGGAGCATGAAACTGCATTTACATTGACATTCATTAGAGTTCATATAGTTATAAAGTCCCAGTTGGTTTCATGTAGTTATATCCAGGAGTCCAGGTGCGGGTTCACACGGTGTAGTCGGCTCGGTATCAGCTCGAAAAAGAGAAGATGGAGAAGAGTTATTGCCCTACACCTAACCGGCAGGACTAAAGCAACTATGACAGCCTGCCTAAAAGAGTGACCTGGAAGGAAGCACAGGCATGAGGGTTTACAGAGGTTTTGGCGTCAAGCCACCTCCCATCCACAGCTTAAGTGATCGGCGAGAGTGGCAGGACGACAGCACCAATCCCCCCTTTCCCCTTCAATCTCAAATAACTATGAACCTCCAGATTTCCCATTCACCTTAGAAAAGAAGATTTAACTATCCAAAAGACTGGCGAAAGAGGTACATCTTAAGCCTTGACTTAAAAGCAGAGATTGTGTCTGAGTTCCGAACACTAATAGGAAGTTTATTCCATAGCTGTGGTGCTTTATGAGCAAATGCTCTTCCCCCAAAGGTAATGTTCTTTATTCTGGGTACGGATAGAATACCTCCATCTCGTCATCTAAGTGTATGATTCGGAACGCAAATGAGGTCACTCACATACTGCGGTGCAAGACCATTTACAGCTTTATAGGTTAAGAGCAGTGTTTTGTAGTCAACACGAAATCTAACTGGCAGCCAGTGCAGTGAAGATAAAATTGGGGTAATATGATTATATGTTTTAGTTTAACTATTGCTAGTAGCGGTTCAATCAATGCTGGGAGCATCGCTGAATAATTTTGATGGAACAGGTTCTAGCATACAAGTAGATGAATTTGAAGATAAAATTAAGTACATCAGTTCTGACTGGTTAACCAATATTCAATATTCAAAATGTTCTGTTTAATTGAGCATATTTTTGGTCAAAAAGTTTCATAAAGTCGTCACTGGAAAATAACCAGTGGTCTGGTTATTAGTCAGCTTGGACACCATAGTAAATAGGAATCTAGGATTATTTTTGTTTATTTCAATTAGTTCTGATAGATACTAGATGATTTGGCGGCACTAAGAGCCTTTTTGTAGCTACCCATAGCCTCTTTCCATGCTAGTTCGAACACCACTAGTTTAGTATGATGCCACTTACATTCTGTAAGGACATAAAACTTATAGGTCCTGCAGGCCCCAACTCTGATCAGCCTGCATCAGTCTATTTCAGAGCTCCGCTGGCCCAGGCAAGACTGGACTCAACTCGTCAAACCACCCCTTTTAAGGAAGGCAAAGGCCTGCCGGCTCCTGAGAGACTGGATAGGAATAACTGGAGCAGCACAGAAAAAGCAAGACCTTTCACCCCCGGAGTGACCAGAGTTCCACAATCAATCCACAGCAACAACAGCTGTCAGCCTCCAGACACAGACACCTTTTCCACTATAAACAGGATAACTCAGCACACATAGATGTTAGGGACAAATACACGCATGTTTGGTCTCGTTTGAATAGGCATGAGACGAGGAGTATTATACTCTCAGATTTAAGGCAGTATAGTGAATACTATACTATACTTTAAGGCAGTATAGTTATTATATAGTTGCTGGATAGTGTAGTGGTAAGATCGCCGCCTTTCACACGGGAGACCGGGGTTCGAATCCCGGTTGTGGCCAAAAATATATTTTATATATTTTATATATTTATATTTATATTTATATTATATTTTATATAATTTATATTATTTTATATTTCCTGTCTTAAAATGTAAGGGATACTGGAGCCTCCCGTTTTGGCCGGGAAACTACCGTATTTTACTTCTCTTTCCCGCCGTCCTCCCGTATTATTTTCCCGTAAATCTCCCTTATAATATATATATATATATATTATATTATATAGTTGCTGGATAGTGTAGTGGTAAGATCGCCGGTTGTGGCCAAAAATATATTTTATATATTTTATATATTTATATTTATATTTATATTATATTTTATATAATTTATATTATTTTATATTTCCTGTCTTAAAATGTAAGGGATACTGGAGCCTCCCGTTTTGGCCGGGAAACTACCGTATTTTACTTCTCTTTCCCGCCGTCCTCCCGTATTAGTATTTTCCCGTAAATCTCCCTTATATTATATAGTTGCTGGATAGTGTAGTGGTAAGATCGCCGCCTTTCACACGGGAGACCGGGGTTCGAATCCCGGTTGTGGCCAAAAATATATTTTATATATTTTATATATTTATATTTATATTTAAAAGCCTGAGGCGACAGTGGCAAGGAAACTCCCTCTAGCAGGAAGAAACCTTGAGTGGAACCTAGACTCAGAAGGGGACCCCATCCTCCTCTGGGCGACCAAGGAGCATGAAACTGCATTTACATTGACATTCATTAGAGTTCATATAGTTATAAAGTCCCAGTTGGTTTCATGTAGTTATATCCAGGAGTCCAGGTGCGGGTTCACACGGTGTAGTCGGCTCGGTATCAGCTCGAAAAAGAGAAGATGGAGAAGAGTTATTGCCCTACACCTAACCGGCAGGACTAAAGCAACTATGACAGCCTGCCTAAAAGAGTGACCTGGAAGGAAGCACAGGCATGAGGGTTTACAGAGGTTTTGGCGTCAAGCCACCTCCCATCCACAGCTTAAGTGATCGGCGAGAGTGGCAGGACGACAGCACCAATCCCCCCTTTCCCCTTCAATCTCAAATAACTATGAACCTCCAGATTTCCCATTCACCTTAGAAAAGAAGATTTAACTATCCAAAAGACTGGCGAAAGAGGTACATCTTAAGCCTTGACTTAAAAGCAGAGATTGTGTCTGAGTTCCGAACACTAATAGGAAGTTTATTCCATAGCTGTGGTGCTTTATGAGCAAATGCTCTTCCCCCAAAGGTAATGTTCTTTATTCTGGGTACGGATAGAATACCTCCATCTCGTCATCTAAGTGTATGATTCGGAACGCAAATGAGGTCACTCACATACTGCGGTGCAAGACCATTTACAGCTTTATAGGTTAAGAGCAGTGTTTTGTAGTCAACACGAAATCTAACTGGCAGCCAGTGCAGTGAAGATAAAATTGGGGTAATATGATTATATGTTTTAGTTTAACTATTGCTAGTAGCGGTTCAATCAATGCTGGGAGCATCGCTGAATAATTTTGATGGAACAGGTTCTAGCATACAAGTAGATGAATTTGAAGATAAAATTAAGTACATCAGTTCTGACTGGTTAACCAATATTCAATATTCAAAATGTTCTGTTTAATTGAGCATATTTTTGGTCAAAAAGTTTCATAAAGTCGTCACTGGAAAATAACCAGTGGTCTGGTTATTAGTCAGCTTGGACACCATAGTAAATAGGAATCTAGGATTATTTTTGTTTATTTCAATTAGTTCTGATAGATACTAGATGATTTGGCGGCACTAAGAGCCTTTTTGTAGCTACCCATAGCCTCTTTCCATGCTAGTTCGAACACCACTAGTTTAGTATGATGCCACTTACATTCTGTAAGGACATAAAACTTATAGGTCCTGCAGGCCCCAACTCTGATCAGCCTGCATCAGTCTATTTCAGAGCTCCGCTGGCCCAGGCAAGACTGGACTCAACTCGTCAAACCACCCCTTTTAAGGAAGGCAAAGGCCTGCCGGCTCCTGAGAGACTGGATAGGAATAACTGGAGCAGCACAGAAAAAGCAAGACCTTTCACCCCCGGAGTGACCAGAGTTCCACAATCAATCCACAGCAACAACAGCTGTCAGCCTCCAGACACAGACACCTTTTCCACTATAAACAGGATAACTCAGCACACATAGATGTTAGGGACAAATACACGCATGTTTGGTCTCGTTTGAATAGGCATGAGACGAGGAGTATTATACTCTCAGATTTAAGGCAGTATAGCTTTTCCTAAGAGAAATACAGAAACTTCGGCTCAACCCACCAAACTGAGAGAGATTCTCTCATGGTAGAACAAGGGAATTACAACCACCCCCTAAAGTGATCTGATTGGCTGGGGACTTGAGAACCAAGGTCAGCAATGCCCCTAAAATTAACCATTGACCGAAATTAGTCAGTCTTCAGAAACATGCCATCACCTGGTCTGGATACTTAAGGAAGGGCTTCAGAAGTAGTCGGGGAGTCACTCTGTAATCAGAGCTCCCGCAGAGAACTGGGTGAAAGTCTATCTGTAGTCAGATACTTTCCACAGAACTTTGTTCACTCTCAGCTGAGGAATGTGAATACATGATATGAAGACAACTGGATCACAACTGGATCACGGGGGAATCATAAGCAGGGAAGAACACACAGGCAAACAGCAGCAGCAACATTAAAGGCAGGACTGAGAAGCACATTTATACAAGGCTAAGCAGGGAGCAAACTAGAGGCACCTGAAATGAGTAACACAAGGGCAGGAAGGAGAGGTAAAACAAACGCGGAACAGGCATGGCACGTTATACCACACTAGGGAGGAAACGGGAGGTTCAGGAGGGCAGGGTGTGGCAGGGATCCGTTTCAAAATTTAATTTTGGCTTGTACAAACCTTGGTAAAAGCTGCAAAAGATCGATCAACCACTTTCTGAGCTATTGTCTTAACAAACAAAGCATCTGTTGGGGTGGCGGTGTCTGGGGAATACCATGTGTAATACACCTTGTGAAGATTTATATGTAAAACAAAATATTTTTTGATTCTATCACACATATAGAAATTATCCATCCATCCATTTTCCAAACCGCTTATCCTATTGGGTCGCGGGGGGTCCGGAGCCTATCCCAGAATCAATGGGCACGAGGCAGGGAACAACCCAGGATGGGGGGCCAGCCCATCGCAGGGCACACTCACACACCATCCACTCACACACACACACCTACGGGCAATTCAGCAACTCCAATTAGCCCCAGCATGTTTTTGGACTGTGGGGGGAAACCGGAGTACCCAGAGGAAACCCCACAACGACATGGGGAGAACATGCAAACTCCACACACATGTGACCCAGGCGGAGACACGAACCCGGGTCCCAGAGGTGTGAGGCGACAGTGCTAACCACTGCACCACCATGCCGCCCCTTATAGAAATTATTCTAGGTTTAAATAGTAATTTAGCTGAGTAACTAGGCTGAAATTCTAGATAGTTGCAATTTTAAGAATTATTACTATTATTCACAGCTTTTAAGCATGCAGTTGGATGACGGATGGATGGATATTCAGCCACCAGAAATGCCAATTGTTGTTAAGAGGATCAAAGTCTGCAAAGTAGTATGCAGGGTTTAAGGCCAGAACACAGCATACTCTCCGACAGAAAGCATAAAGTTCACTGGGGGAATTTCTGTGGCCACTGCCTGAACAGCATGTGTGGAGAATGTTTATGAGGGTCGAGCCATGCAGAGCTGCTGGCCCTGGCATGTAATGATGAATCACAAATCAGTTAAAAATCGGTGCAAATGCATGAAGATTTAAACCGGCTGATGTGGAAAATGAATCACTATTGTAGGAGTACTTCACAGTACTTTAACAGAAAAACTGGTGTAATATTACATTTGATTTCACAATGTGAGTTTGACGTCAGATGTCACTGCGTATCACGTCGACATCGTACGTCAGTTTTTGGTTTTGAGCGAACGCGAGATGATGAATGAATTTGAAACTGAGGACGGCACAGTGGTTAGTGCTGGCTTCGGTCCAGGGCCCTTTCTGTGTGGAGTTCGCATGCTCTCCCCGTTTTCGCCGGGGACTCCAGGTTCCTCCCACGGTCCAAAAGCATGCAGGATAGGTTGACTGGTGAGTCTAAATTGGCCCTGTAGTTGTGTGAGTGTGTGCGACCTGCGGTGTGTAGGTGACTGCCTGGGCTTGGTTCCTGTCTGCGCCCCTTGTTCCCGGGATAGGCTCCGGTCTCCCCCGCGATCTCAGTTGGGATTAAGTGGTTTCAGAAAATGGATGGATGGACGCACCGCCCGATCTTCAATTGGCGGTGTGGCAGCATATTAGCTTTCCGGTAATCACAAACGAGGAGGAAACAGCGAGAAAAGCACAGACAAGACATAAACTGCATGCAAACATTGTAATAGACTGATAACATACACAAACAGGTCCACTGGCACCACCGTGAGCTGAGTGAAGATTATTAAAAGGGCAAAGCACGCTAAAAAGCTGCACATGCAAACCTTAGCTTATTTATTTGATTTATTTTTTTTTATTTACTTATTTTGATTTGGGATTTTTTTCAACAGTATTTTATTCAAATTCAGTTGCACTGTTCACAACAGTGTCAACAGTTCAGAAAGATAAATATAAGAATATTTTTGAATATATTTGTCTGCAGCTCATTCTGCAAAAAATGAGAAAATTGTATCGTGAACTCAGAATCGTGAATCGTATCAAATGGTGAGTTGAATGTATCGTTACATCCCTAGTTCTTACAGTAGTACTATGGTATGGTGGAGCCACATGACAGGAAGGCAGTACATTGCGAAGTCTGTTAAGAACATCATTCGCACTGAACTGCCCTCCATTGACCAGCTGTACTTTAACTGCCACAGTAACAAGGTTCAGTCTATAATCCAGGACTCTGACCACCATCCACAAACACTGACTAGCAGATTCATGAACAGCTTCATTCGCCAAACAATTCAAACCTGCAGCTTTTGCATCCCCTGTAACAGTCATTTCCACGGCAGCTGCACTGTACAGCTGTTACTGCACTTTATCCACCACTGACCACGTATCATCCAGTTTTGTCCTGCTTTGTATCGCACTGTTTCTGCACCATGTTGTCTTGTACTCCCTTGTGTTGTTATGCACCATCTGTGTTGTTCTGAGCAGTGCCATGATGCAATATTACAAAAAGATCTTGAGGAAATGCAGAGTTCTGGAGGAGATTCTCACAGATCATGGCATGTGTTTATACTGAAGAAACTGTACAAATTGCTAGACATAAAACACAGGACTGGCAACTGTGGTACGTTTTAACACCTTGATAAAAAACTTAAAATCCATAGTAAGTAGGACAACCTCATAGAACCTTTACTAGTCATTGTTCAGAAGATTAACACGGATTAAAAACCATTACTATGAAAGCACGCTAATCAGTTAAGTTGATTATGTGGAGAGAGAGAAAAAAAACTGTCTTTGAAAAAGATCAACCATAGAACGAAGCTGCAGCATTGACACCCCCTAGTGGTGATTTGAAGATAGTTCTGTCTGTAGCAGCTAAGCAGTAGATTTGGCGTCAGGTGCCATGACAAACTCAGTGCTGCTCGGTTTGAACGGCAGAAGCACAAAAATAAAGGGGGCATCTACTGCACGCCCCCCACCCTTGAAAATGGTACAAATTATCATGCAACAGTTTTCTTAAGTAAGTCTTTTTGGGCGTCTGCAGAAACCTCCACGATGCGATTGCCCTGATTAAGAAGTGCGCAGCGGATACAATTTGGGATGCATCGTTCATCCGATTTATTAATATATAATTATTAGTATGTCTATATTATTTTAGAAACGTTACTTGACGAATATTTTTCATTGAGATTGATTCCCCGTTTAAAATTTTGGTGACACTTCATATTTTTTAAGAGAGACAGACAATTTGACGCATGCAATTTGCAGAAATATGTTGTGCCGCTATAAAGTACACAGGCAGCATGACAAACATAAGTACTCACTGAAGCCACGACATACGCCCGGCTGGCCCCAGCGGTACCCCTAAGAAGAAGGCTTTTTTCACAACCCACGACCATCACGAGGGCAAAAAAAACTGAATAGCCTAGAATTTAGTTAATTACAAGGCACATATTTATTGGAGCAAGAGCTCTAACATAAAACTACCTTGTAATTATAAAGTATTATGGCTGTGAACAATGTACAAACAGGCACAGAAAGTAAAATACTCCAAAAATGCAAAGAACCTAAATATTTTTGTTTCCACCGATTCACTCTTGATGTGTTAGGAGTCACAGTTCAGTAGCCTATTCTTCAGTATCTGCATTTAAGACCACCAACTGCTCTTTCTCCTCCTTCGCTCGTCGGCTCAGAGTATTGGACTTGGTAAGTAATGTTGCCCTTTTGGTTCCAGCAGCACTCTCTGCTTCCTCTGCCATGTGCTCAGCATCCTTTTGTAAACTCTCACATACACTTTCCAGTGAGACTCTCTTCCTCTTGAGTTCCTCAAGTTTTCTTTTTTGCTTTTCGCTCATCTTTCACCTTTGGTCAGAGGCGCTTTGGTTGCTCCCCCACACACTCTGACATGGTCGCATATAAGCCTCTGTGCAACAACTGTTTCCTCTGATAAGTTGCAGGTCTCCACCTCTATTCGTTCCACTTCGGCTTGCCCATAGGACAGCAGCAGCAAGTTCTTGCAGAACATCCAGAGGTCAGGATAAGGCCCACTAACTTTTTGATGTAAAAAGACATCAACTTTGGATGGTGCTGAAGGAATGAAGGATATAAAATCCAAGCCTTTTGCCTCATTGTGCAGGTGATTATCAGACTGCTGGGATATTGCATCACCTGTAATTACATTAATTACAGTAGATTAGATGCAGATCAACAATGTCAATACACAGAATCACATGTAGAATAGGAAAGTGATTTATAACCCAATTTTCCTATGATACCATAAATGTGCAATCATTTTAATTTAATCTTGAGATATCTCTAGGCTCATCAAAGAAAATATAACTGGGCTGATGCTTCTTTTCAAACACCAAGAGTCGGTCTTCTAAATACTGCTAAAATCTACGTGTTAACACTATTCAGTTCAGGGACGGATTATGGGTTGTGTGGGCCCCTGGGTAAAACGTTCGCGAGGCCCCCCCCCACCACCACCACCTGCACCACCACCACAACCACCACAAGTCAAGGGCCCTTGGCAGCCAAACACCCTCCCTATAGGGTCAGGGGACCTTGTAGGCAGAGGATCAAAGAATGTAGGCCCTCTAAAATAGACAAACGAAAATACATTGCTGATAAGCGTTGCAAATTGTTTTGGGCTTGGGGCCCACGGGCCCCCTGCACCCCAAGGGCCCCTGGGCAGCGGCCCCGCTAACCCGGTTTGTAATCCGTCCCTGATTCAGTTAGATGTGAAAAAAGAAAAGCATAATTTAAAAATAATATTCTGAACTATCCTATTCTTATCCTATGATTTACCAGCAGATATCCTGCCTGCCAACCGATTCTCCTGCGCAAACTTCTGCATGAGATTTCTCCTTTTCTGCTGGCAGTTATCTGGCTGGTGTGCATTTTGTTTGGGTCCAAGCACGTCATCTCATGTACAATCGAGTACTTCAGAGGGCATTTATCCAAGGCCTTTTTGCACATTTTTGAGAGCACAATCTGGCAATTTTTTTTAATCTGAAGGACACCAAGGTCACTTCCACTGCCTTTGGCTCCTGACTGTCTCTGACAAAAAGATGGTTTGTCAAATTTCCAGAATCTTTCTGCACACTCAGCCCAAGGTTAACACTACCTCAGCTGTACATATCAAACCAGCTCAAACTCCATGTTATTCACATATTTTTTACTTCACAATTGTTTGATACATTTGTATGTAAAGATACCAGTGAATTCACAGAAGTCCCACCTTGATGACAGCCATTCCTATATCCACCTCCTTTGGACTGAGCCAGAGTTTTTGCCTGTACAACAGCTGTACATGTTGCTACACAACACTTAAACATTCTATTTCCTCAATGAACTATTTTTTTTGCAGCAAAAGCCATGAAGCAGCAATAAAATCTTTAAAATATGCTTACCAATAAATATGGTTCTCCCATTTAAACACATGTAAAGATAAACCATGGATATTTAAAAATCATGGGTTCGTTAATGAGTTTAAATGTTATTGAATGGCTTACCTTAAACTTCTCCAGTAAGTCTTCAGCGGTGGAGTGGCTCATGTACTGTGATCCCAGAACCAGGACTGCACTCGAGAGCCATTCTCATAATTCACCCAATACCTGACATGCACATCCAGTTGTTTTCTTTTGATGGTCCTGTTCATACTTACGTCAAACATGACAACGAAGCTCCCTTTTAATATATGGAGCGAGTCCAAATCGCGCAAGAAAAGCGGTTTTATCTTTACCACAAGTGACCCTGCGAGTCAGGGAACATCACCCTGGAGACGGTGTGAATGTCATCATTGGACGTATAGGAGTGATGTCGGCAAACCGTTTGCAAAGCCCATAGCACTTCTGCTTTCAGTGTGGGTTGAGGAGGATGTACTGAAGGCATTATTTGTCATGGGATCCGGAGACACTGCCAAAACGGGTGTAGGCCTATCTTTAGAGGTTGTACTTATCTCCACTGAATAAACATAAATCTGGGCTTATTCTATACTGAACAAAAATATAAACGCAACACTCTTGTTTCTGCTCCCATTTTTCATGAGATGGACTTAAAGACCTACAATTCATTCCAGATACACAATATTACCATTTCTCTCAAACATTTCTCACAAATCAGTCTAAATGTGTGATAGTGAGCACTTCTGCTTTGCTGAGATAATCCATCCCACCTCACAGGTGTGCCACATCAAGATGCTGATCTGACATCATGGGTAGTGCACAGGTGTACCTTATACTGCCCACAATAAAAGGCCACCCTGGAATGTGCAGTTTTTTGCTTTATTGGGGGTCTGGGGACTCAGAACCGGTCAGTATCTGGTGTGACCACCATTTGCCTCATGCAATGCAACACATCTTCTTCGCATAGAGTTTATCAGATTGTCAATTGTGGCCTGTGGAATGTTGGTCCACTCCTCTTCAATGGCTGTGCGAAGTTGTTGGATATTAGTGGGAACTGGTACACGCTGTCGTATACGCCGGTCAAGCACATCCCAAACAAGAGCAGCTGACCTGAGAAATAAGAAATAAGCTAAGCTGGAAACCTGGACCCTCCGACCAAGAATGCGTGAAGTACCCTCAGAAGGTCTACTAGAAGATGTACGTAGAAGACTACTACAGATCAGCTGATCTACACCACAGCAACAGTGATCCTTGAGCTGGAGCCGGACCGTCTTTGAAGACTCCGTAAATCTCCGTATAATAATATATATCTACGGGAACGAGAAAGGAGAAAGCAGAGAACAAGAACAAGATTTGTAAATGTAAGATTTGAAGGACCCCCAGCATGAAAAATAGAATAGTTCTCGTCATTAGTGAACATGTGTCTCGTCATTGTGTATCATGGACAGTAAGAGGGGGATCAATAGAGTGTTGTTATTATAACGTCTAAAAAGTCTGTCGATAAATCAATAAGAAAATAAATGAAGTCGTTTTCGCGAACACGCGAACAGGGGCCGGACCGACTGTAGGGGGCGTGGCCAGAGACAGCCATAGCTGTCAAGTCTCCCGTTTTGGCCGGGAAACTACCGTATTTTACTTCTCTTTCCCGCCGTCCTCCCGTATTAGTATTTTCCCGTAAATCTCCCTTATATTATATAGTTGCTGGATAGTGTAGTGGTAAGATCGCCGCCTTTCACACGGGAGACCGGGGTTCGAATCCCGGTTGTGGCCAAAAATATATTTTATATATTTTATATATTTATATTTATATTTATATTATATTTTATATAATTTATATTATTTTATATTTCCTGTCTTAAAATGTAAGGGATACTGGAGCCTCCCGTTTTGGCCGGGAAACTACCGTATTTTACTTCTCTTTCCCGCCGTCCTCCCGTATTAGTATTTTCCCGTAAATCTCCCTTATATTATATAGTTGCTGGATAGTGTAGTGGTAAGATCGCCGCCTTTCACACGGGAGACCGGGGTTCGAATCCCGGTTGTGGCCAAAAATATATTTTATATATTTTATATATTTATATTTATATTTAAAAGCCTGAGGCGACAGTGGCAAGGAAACTCCCTCTAGCAGGAAGAAACCTTGAGTGGAACCTAGACTCAGAAGGGGACCCCATCCTCCTCTGGGCGACCAAGGAGCATGAAACTGCATTTACATTGACATTCATTAGAGTTCATATAGTTATAAAGTCCCAGTTGGTTTCATGTAGTTATATCCAGGAGTCCAGGTGCGGGTTCACACGGTGTAGTCGGCTCGGTATCAGCTCGAAAAAGAGAAGATGGAGAAGAGTTATTGCCCTACACCTAACCGGCAGGACTAAAGCAACTATGACAGCCTGCCTAAAAGAGTGACCTGGAAGGAAGCACAGGCATGAGGGTTTACAGAGGTTTTGGCGTCAAGCCACCTCCCATCCACAGCTTAAGTGATCGGCGAGAGTGGCAGGACGACAGCACCAATCCCCCCTTTCCCCTTCAATCTCAAATAACTATGAACCTCCAGATTTCCCATTCACCTTAGAAAAGAAGATTTAACTATCCAAAAGACTGGCGAAAGAGGTACATCTTAAGCCTTGACTTAAAAGCAGAGATTGTGTCTGAGTTCCGAACACTAATAGGAAGTTTATTCCATAGCTGTGGTGCTTTATGAGCAAATGCTCTTCCCCCAAAGGTAATGTTCTTTATTCTGGGTACGGATAGAATACCTCCATCTCGTCATCTAAGTGTATGATTCGGAACGCAAATGAGGTCACTCACATACTGCGGTGCAAGACCATTTACAGCTTTATAGGTTAAGAGCAGTGTTTTGTAGTCAACACGAAATCTAACTGGCAGCCAGTGCAGTGAAGATAAAATTGGGGTAATATGATTATATGTTTTAGTTTAACTATTGCTAGTAGCGGTTCAATCAATGCTGGGAGCATCGCTGAATAATTTTGATGGAACAGGTTCTAGCATACAAGTAGATGAATTTGAAGATAAAATTAAGTACATCAGTTCTGACTGGTTAACCAATATTCAATATTCAAAATGTTCTGTTTAATTGAGCATATTTTTGGTCAAAAAGTTTCATAAAGTCGTCACTGGAAAATAACCAGTGGTCTGGTTATTAGTCAGCTTGGACACCATAGTAAATAGGAATCTAGGATTATTTTTGTTTATTTCAATTAGTTCTGATAGATACTAGATGATTTGGCGGCACTAAGAGCCTTTTTGTAGCTACCCATAGCCTCTTTCCATGCTAGTTCGAACACCACTAGTTTAGTATGATGCCACTTACATTCTGTAAGGACATAAAACTTATAGGTCCTGCAGGCCCCAACTCTGATCAGCCTGCATCAGTCTATTTCAGAGCTCCGCTGGCCCAGGCAAGACTGGACTCAACTCGTCAAACCACCCCTTTTAAGGAAGGCAAAGGCCTGCCGGCTCCTGAGAGACTGGATAGGAATAACTGGAGCAGCACAGAAAAAGCAAGACCTTTCACCCCCGGAGTGACCAGAGTTCCACAATCAATCCACAGCAACAACAGCTGTCAGCCTCCAGACACAGACACCTTTTCCACTATAAACAGGATAACTCAGCACACATAGATGTTAGGGACAAATACACGCATGTTTGGTCTCGTTTGAATAGGCATGAGACGAGGAGTATTATACTCTCAGATTTAAGGCAGTATAGCTTTTCCTAAGAGAAATACAGAAACTTCGGCTCAACCCACCAAACTGAGAGAGATTCTCTCATGGTAGAACAAGGGAATTACAACCACCCCCTAAAGTGATCTGATTGGCTGGGGACTTGAGAACCAAGGTCAGCAATGCCCCTAAAATTAACCATTGACCGAAATTAGTCAGTCTTCAGAAACATGCCATCACCTGGTCTGGATACTTAAGGAAGGGCTTCAGAAGTAGTCGGGGAGTCACTCTGTAATCAGAGCTCCCGCAGAGAACTGGGTGAAAGTCTATCTGTAGTCAGATACTTTCCACAGAACTTTGTTCACTCTCAGCTGAGGAATGTGAATACATGATATGAAGACAACTGGATCACAACTGGATCACGGGGGAATCATAAGCAGGGAAGAACACACAGGCAAACAGCAGCAGCAACATTAAAGGCAGGACTGAGAAGCACATTTATACAAGGCTAAGCAGGGAGCAAACTAGAGGCACCTGAAATGAGTAACACAAGGGCAGGAAGGAGAGGTAAAACAAACGCGGAACAGGCATGGCACGTTATACCACACTAGGGAGGAAACGGGAGGTTCAGGAGGGCAGGGTGTGGCAGGGATCCGTTTCAAAATTTAATTTTGGCTTGTACAAACCTTGGTAAAAGCTGCAAAAGATCGATCAACCACTTTCTGAGCTATTGTCTTAACAAACAAAGCATCTGTTGGGGTGGCGGTGTCTGGGGAATACCATGTGTAATACACCTTGTGAAGATTTATATGTAAAACAAAATATTTTTTGATTCTATCACACATATAGAAATTATCCATCCATCCATTTTCCAAACCGCTTATCCTATTGGGTCGCGGGGGGTCCGGAGCCTATCCCAGAATCAATGGGCACGAGGCAGGGAACAACCCAGGATGGGGGGCCAGCCCATCGCAGGGCACACTCACACACCATCCACTCACACACACACACCTACGGGCAATTCAGCAACTCCAATTAGCCCCAGCATGTTTTTGGACTGTGGGGGGAAACCGGAGTACCCAGAGGAAACCCCACAACGACATGGGGAGAACATGCAAACTCCACACACATGTGACCCAGGCGGAGACACGAACCCGGGTCCCAGAGGTGTGAGGCGACAGTGCTAACCACTGCACCACCATGCCGCCCCTTATAGAAATTATTCTAGGTTTAAATAGTAATTTAGCTGAGTAACTAGGCTGAAATTCTAGATAGTTGCAATTTTAAGAATTATTACTATTATTCACAGCTTTTAAGCATGCAGTTGGATGACGGATGGATGGATATTCAGCCACCAGAAATGCCAATTGTTGTTAAGAGGATCAAAGTCTGCAAAGTAGTATGCAGGGTTTAAGGCCAGAACACAGCATACTCTCCGACAGAAAGCATAAAGTTCACTGGGGGAATTTCTGTGGCCACTGCCTGAACAGCATGTGTGGAGAATGTTTATGAGGGTCGAGCCATGCAGAGCTGCTGGCCCTGGCATGTAATGATGAATCACAAATCAGTTAAAAATCGGTGCAAATGCATGAAGATTTAAACCGGCTGATGTGGAAAATGAATCACTATTGTAGGAGTACTTCACAGTACTTTAACAGAAAAACTGGTGTAATATTACATTTGATTTCACAATGTGAGTTTGACGTCAGATGTCACTGCGTATCACGTCGACATCGTACGTCAGTTTTTGGTTTTGAGCGAACGCGAGATGATGAATGAATTTGAAACTGAGGACGGCACAGTGGTTAGTGCTGGCTTCGGTCCAGGGCCCTTTCTGTGTGGAGTTCGCATGCTCTCCCCGTTTTCGCCGGGGACTCCAGGTTCCTCCCACGGTCCAAAAGCATGCAGGATAGGTTGACTGGTGAGTCTAAATTGGCCCTGTAGTTGTGTGAGTGTGTGCGACCTGCGGTGTGTAGGTGACTGCCTGGGCTTGGTTCCTGTCTGCGCCCCTTGTTCCCGGGATAGGCTCCGGTCTCCCCCGCGATCTCAGTTGGGATTAAGTGGTTTCAGAAAATGGATGGATGGACGCACCGCCCGATCTTCAATTGGCGGTGTGGCAGCATATTAGCTTTCCGGTAATCACAAACGAGGAGGAAACAGCGAGAAAAGCACAGACAAGACATAAACTGCATGCAAACATTGTAATAGACTGATAACATACACAAACAGGTCCACTGGCACCACCGTGAGCTGAGTGAAGATTATTAAAAGGGCAAAGCACGCTAAAAAGCTGCACATGCAAACCTTAGCTTATTTATTTGATTTATTTTTTTTTATTTACTTATTTTGATTTGGGATTTTTTTCAACAGTATTTTATTCAAATTCAGTTGCACTGTTCACAACAGTGTCAACAGTTCAGAAAGATAAATATAAGAATATTTTTGAATATATTTGTCTGCAGCTCATTCTGCAAAAAATGAGAAAATTGTATCGTGAACTCAGAATCGTGAATCGTATCAAATGGTGAGTTGAATGTATCGTTACATCCCTAGTTCTTACAGTAGTACTATGGTATGGTGGAGCCACATGACAGGAAGGCAGTACATTGCGAAGTCTGTTAAGAACATCATTCGCACTGAACTGCCCTCCATTGACCAGCTGTACTTTAACTGCCACAGTAACAAGGTTCAGTCTATAATCCAGGACTCTGACCACCATCCACAAACACTGACTAGCAGATTCATGAACAGCTTCATTCGCCAAACAATTCAAACCTGCAGCTTTTGCATCCCCTGTAACAGTCATTTCCACGGCAGCTGCACTGTACAGCTGTTACTGCACTTTATCCACCACTGACCACGTATCATCCAGTTTTGTCCTGCTTTGTATCGCACTGTTTCTGCACCATGTTGTCTTGTACTCCCTTGTGTTGTTATGCACCATCTGTGTTGTTCTGAGCAGTGCCATGATGCAATATTACAAAAAGATCTTGAGGAAATGCAGAGTTCTGGAGGAGATTCTCACAGATCATGGCATGTGTTTATACTGAAGAAACTGTACAAATTGCTAGACATAAAACACAGGACTGGCAACTGTGGTACGTTTTAACACCTTGATAAAAAACTTAAAATCCATAGTAAGTAGGACAACCTCATAGAACCTTTACTAGTCATTGTTCAGAAGATTAACACGGATTAAAAACCATTACTATGAAAGCACGCTAATCAGTTAAGTTGATTATGTGGAGAGAGAGAAAAAAAACTGTCTTTGAAAAAGATCAACCATAGAACGAAGCTGCAGCATTGACACCCCCTAGTGGTGATTTGAAGATAGTTCTGTCTGTAGCAGCTAAGCAGTAGATTTGGCGTCAGGTGCCATGACAAACTCAGTGCTGCTCGGTTTGAACGGCAGAAGCACAAAAATAAAGGGGGCATCTACTGCACGCCCCCCACCCTTGAAAATGGTACAAATTATCATGCAACAGTTTTCTTAAGTAAGTCTTTTTGGGCGTCTGCAGAAACCTCCACGATGCGATTGCCCTGATTAAGAAGTGCGCAGCGGATACAATTTGGGATGCATCGTTCATCCGATTTATTAATATATAATTATTAGTATGTCTATATTATTTTAGAAACGTTACTTGACGAATATTTTTCATTGAGATTGATTCCCCGTTTAAAATTTTGGTGACACTTCATATTTTTTAAGAGAGACAGACAATTTGACGCATGCAATTTGCAGAAATATGTTGTGCCGCTATAAAGTACACAGGCAGCATGACAAACATAAGTACTCACTGAAGCCACGACATACGCCCGGCTGGCCCCAGCGGTACCCCTAAGAAGAAGGCTTTTTTCACAACCCACGACCATCACGAGGGCAAAAAAAACTGAATAGCCTAGAATTTAGTTAATTACAAGGCACATATTTATTGGAGCAAGAGCTCTAACATAAAACTACCTTGTAATTATAAAGTATTATGGCTGTGAACAATGTACAAACAGGCACAGAAAGTAAAATACTCCAAAAATGCAAAGAACCTAAATATTTTTGTTTCCACCGATTCACTCTTGATGTGTTAGGAGTCACAGTTCAGTAGCCTATTCTTCAGTATCTGCATTTAAGACCACCAACTGCTCTTTCTCCTCCTTCGCTCGTCGGCTCAGAGTATTGGACTTGGTAAGTAATGTTGCCCTTTTGGTTCCAGCAGCACTCTCTGCTTCCTCTGCCATGTGCTCAGCATCCTTTTGTAAACTCTCACATACACTTTCCAGTGAGACTCTCTTCCTCTTGAGTTCCTCAAGTTTTCTTTTTTGCTTTTCGCTCATCTTTCACCTTTGGTCAGAGGCGCTTTGGTTGCTCCCCCACACACTCTGACATGGTCGCATATAAGCCTCTGTGCAACAACTGTTTCCTCTGATAAGTTGCAGGTCTCCACCTCTATTCGTTCCACTTCGGCTTGCCCATAGGACAGCAGCAGCAAGTTCTTGCAGAACATCCAGAGGTCAGGATAAGGCCCACTAACTTTTTGATGTAAAAAGACATCAACTTTGGATGGTGCTGAAGGAATGAAGGATATAAAATCCAAGCCTTTTGCCTCATTGTGCAGGTGATTATCAGACTGCTGGGATATTGCATCACCTGTAATTACATTAATTACAGTAGATTAGATGCAGATCAACAATGTCAATACACAGAATCACATGTAGAATAGGAAAGTGATTTATAACCCAATTTTCCTATGATACCATAAATGTGCAATCATTTTAATTTAATCTTGAGATATCTCTAGGCTCATCAAAGAAAATATAACTGGGCTGATGCTTCTTTTCAAACACCAAGAGTCGGTCTTCTAAATACTGCTAAAATCTACGTGTTAACACTATTCAGTTCAGGGACGGATTATGGGTTGTGTGGGCCCCTGGGTAAAACGTTCGCGAGGCCCCCCCCCACCACCACCACCTGCACCACCACCACAACCACCACAAGTCAAGGGCCCTTGGCAGCCAAACACCCTCCCTATAGGGTCAGGGGACCTTGTAGGCAGAGGATCAAAGAATGTAGGCCCTCTAAAATAGACAAACGAAAATACATTGCTGATAAGCGTTGCAAATTGTTTTGGGCTTGGGGCCCACGGGCCCCCTGCACCCCAAGGGCCCCTGGGCAGCGGCCCCGCTAACCCGGTTTGTAATCCGTCCCTGATTCAGTTAGATGTGAAAAAAGAAAAGCATAATTTAAAAATAATATTCTGAACTATCCTATTCTTATCCTATGATTTACCAGCAGATATCCTGCCTGCCAACCGATTCTCCTGCGCAAACTTCTGCATGAGATTTCTCCTTTTCTGCTGGCAGTTATCTGGCTGGTGTGCATTTTGTTTGGGTCCAAGCACGTCATCTCATGTACAATCGAGTACTTCAGAGGGCATTTATCCAAGGCCTTTTTGCACATTTTTGAGAGCACAATCTGGCAATTTTTTTTAATCTGAAGGACACCAAGGTCACTTCCACTGCCTTTGGCTCCTGACTGTCTCTGACAAAAAGATGGTTTGTCAAATTTCCAGAATCTTTCTGCACACTCAGCCCAAGGTTAACACTACCTCAGCTGTACATATCAAACCAGCTCAAACTCCATGTTATTCACATATTTTTTACTTCACAATTGTTTGATACATTTGTATGTAAAGATACCAGTGAATTCACAGAAGTCCCACCTTGATGACAGCCATTCCTATATCCACCTCCTTTGGACTGAGCCAGAGTTTTTGCCTGTACAACAGCTGTACATGTTGCTACACAACACTTAAACATTCTATTTCCTCAATGAACTATTTTTTTTGCAGCAAAAGCCATGAAGCAGCAATAAAATCTTTAAAATATGCTTACCAATAAATATGGTTCTCCCATTTAAACACATGTAAAGATAAACCATGGATATTTAAAAATCATGGGTTCGTTAATGAGTTTAAATGTTATTGAATGGCTTACCTTAAACTTCTCCAGTAAGTCTTCAGCGGTGGAGTGGCTCATGTACTGTGATCCCAGAACCAGGACTGCACTCGAGAGCCATTCTCATAATTCACCCAATACCTGACATGCACATCCAGTTGTTTTCTTTTGATGGTCCTGTTCATACTTACGTCAAACATGACAACGAAGCTCCCTTTTAATATATGGAGCGAGTCCAAATCGCGCAAGAAAAGCGGTTTTATCTTTACCACAAGTGACCCTGCGAGTCAGGGAACATCACCCTGGAGACGGTGTGAATGTCATCATTGGACGTATAGGAGTGATGTCGGCAAACCGTTTGCAAAGCCCATAGCACTTCTGCTTTCAGTGTGGGTTGAGGAGGATGTACTGAAGGCATTATTTGTCATGGGATCCGGAGACACTGCCAAAACGGGTGTAGGCCTATCTTTAGAGGTTGTACTTATCTCCACTGAATAAACATAAATCTGGGCTTATTCTATACTGAACAAAAATATAAACGCAACACTCTTGTTTCTGCTCCCATTTTTCATGAGATGGACTTAAAGACCTACAATTCATTCCAGATACACAATATTACCATTTCTCTCAAACATTTCTCACAAATCAGTCTAAATGTGTGATAGTGAGCACTTCTGCTTTGCTGAGATAATCCATCCCACCTCACAGGTGTGCCACATCAAGATGCTGATCTGACATCATGGGTAGTGCACAGGTGTACCTTATACTGCCCACAATAAAAGGCCACCCTGGAATGTGCAGTTTTTTGCTTTATTGGGGGTCTGGGGACTCAGAACCGGTCAGTATCTGGTGTGACCACCATTTGCCTCATGCAATGCAACACATCTTCTTCGCATAGAGTTTATCAGATTGTCAATTGTGGCCTGTGGAATGTTGGTCCACTCCTCTTCAATGGCTGTGCGAAGTTGTTGGATATTAGTGGGAACTGGTACACGCTGTCGTATACGCCGGTCAAGCACATCCCAAACAAGAGCAGCTGACCTGAGAAATAAGAAATAAGCTAAGCTGGAAACCTGGACCCTCCGACCAAGAATGCGTGAAGTACCCTCAGAAGGTCTACTAGAAGATGTACGTAGAAGACTACTACAGATCAGCTGATCTACACCACAGCAACAGTGATCCTTGAGCTGGAGCCGGACCGTCTTTGAAGACTCCGTAAATCTCCGTATAATAATATATATCTACGGGAACGAGAAAGGAGAAAGCAGAGAACAAGAACAAGATTTGTAAATGTAAGATTTGAAGGACCCCCGGCATGAAAAATAGAATAGTTCTCGTCATTAGTGAACATGTGTCTCGTCATTGTGTATCATGGACAGTAAGAGGGGGATCAATAGAGTGTTGTTATTATAACGTCTAAAAAGTCTGTCGATAAATCAATAAGAAAATAAATGAAGTCGTTTTCGCGAACACGCGAACAGGGGCCGGACCGACTGTAGGGGGCGTGGCCAGAGACAGCCATAGCTGTCAAGTCTCCCGTTTTGGCCGGGAAACTACCGTATTTTACTTCTCTTTCCCGCCGTCCTCCCGTATTAGTATTTTCCCGTAAATCTCCCTTATATTATATAGTTGCTGGATAGTGTAGTGGTAAGATCGCCGCCTTTCACACGGGAGACCGGGGTTCGAATCCCGGTTGTGGCCAAAAATATATTTTATATATTTTATATATTTATATTTATATTATATTTTATATAATTTATATTATTTTATATTTCCTGTCTTAAAATGTAAGGGATACTGGAGCCTCCCGTTTTGGCCGGGAAACTACCGTATTTTACTTCTCTTTCCCGCCGTCCTCCCGTATTAGTATTTTCCCGTAAATCTCCCTTATATTATATAGTTGCTGGATAGTGTAGTGGTAAGATCGCCGCCTTTCACACGGGAGACCGGGGTTCGAATCCCGGTTGTGGCCAAAAATATATTTTATATATTTTATATATTTATATTTATATTTAAAAGCCTGAGGCGACAGTGGCAAGGAAACTCCCTCTAGCAGGAAGAAACCTTGAGTGGAACCTAGACTCAGAAGGGGACCCCATCCTCCTCTGGGCGACCAAGGAGCATGAAACTGCATTTACATTGACATTCATTAGAGTTCATATAGTTATAAAGTCCCAGTTGGTTTCATGTAGTTATATCCAGGAGTCCAGGTGCGGGTTCACACGGTGTAGTCGGCTCGGTATCAGCTCGAAAAAGAGAAGATGGAGAAGAGTTATTGCCCTACACCTAACCGGCAGGACTAAAGCAACTATGACAGCCTGCCTAAAAGAGTGACCTGGAAGGAAGCACAGGCATGAGGGTTTACAGAGGTTTTGGCGTCAAGCCACCTCCCATCCACAGCTTAAGTGATCGGCGAGAGTGGCAGGACGACAGCACCAATCCCCCCTTTCCCCTTCAATCTCAAATAACTATGAACCTCCAGATTTCCCATTCACCTTAGAAAAGAAGATTTAACTATCCAAAAGACTGGCGAAAGAGGTACATCTTAAGCCTTGACTTAAAAGCAGAGATTGTGTCTGAGTTCCGAACACTAATAGGAAGTTTATTCCATAGCTGTGGTGCTTTATGAGCAAATGCTCTTCCCCCAAAGGTAATGTTCTTTATTCTGGGTACGGATAGAATACCTCCATCTCGTCATCTAAGTGTATGATTCGGAACGCAAATGAGGTCACTCACATACTGCGGTGCAAGACCATTTACAGCTTTATAGGTTAAGAGCAGTGTTTTGTAGTCAACACGAAATCTAACTGGCAGCCAGTGCAGTGAAGATAAAATTGGGGTAATATGATTATATGTTTTAGTTTAACTATTGCTAGTAGCGGTTCAATCAATGCTGGGAGCATCGCTGAATAATTTTGATGGAACAGGTTCTAGCATACAAGTAGATGAATTTGAAGATAAAATTAAGTACATCAGTTCTGACTGGTTAACCAATATTCAATATTCAAAATGTTCTGTTTAATTGAGCATATTTTTGGTCAAAAAGTTTCATAAAGTCGTCACTGGAAAATAACCAGTGGTCTGGTTATTAGTCAGCTTGGACACCATAGTAAATAGGAATCTAGGATTATTTTTGTTTATTTCAATTAGTTCTGATAGATACTAGATGATTTGGCGGCACTAAGAGCCTTTTTGTAGCTACCCATAGCCTCTTTCCATGCTAGTTCGAACACCACTAGTTTAGTATGATGCCACTTACATTCTGTAAGGACATAAAACTTATAGGTCCTGCAGGCCCCAACTCTGATCAGCCTGCATCAGTCTATTTCAGAGCTCCGCTGGCCCAGGCAAGACTGGACTCAACTCGTCAAACCACCCCTTTTAAGGAAGGCAAAGGCCTGCCGGCTCCTGAGAGACTGGATAGGAATAACTGGAGCAGCACAGAAAAAGCAAGACCTTTCACCCCCGGAGTGACCAGAGTTCCACAATCAATCCACAGCAACAACAGCTGTCAGCCTCCAGACACAGACACCTTTTCCACTATAAACAGGATAACTCAGCACACATAGATGTTAGGGACAAATACACGCATGTTTGGTCTCGTTTGAATAGGCATGAGACGAGGAGTATTATACTCTCAGATTTAAGGCAGTATAGCTTTTCCTAAGAGAAATACAGAAACTTCGGCTCAACCCACCAAACTGAGAGAGATTCTCTCATGGTAGAACAAGGGAATTACAACCACCCCCTAAAGTGATCTGATTGGCTGGGGACTTGAGAACCAAGGTCAGCAATGCCCCTAAAATTAACCATTGACCGAAATTAGTCAGTCTTCAGAAACATGCCATCACCTGGTCTGGATACTTAAGGAAGGGCTTCAGAAGTAGTCGGGGAGTCACTCTGTAATCAGAGCTCCCGCAGAGAACTGGGTGAAAGTCTATCTGTAGTCAGATACTTTCCACAGAACTTTGTTCACTCTCAGCTGAGGAATGTGAATACATGATATGAAGACAACTGGATCACAACTGGATCACGGGGGAATCATAAGCAGGGAAGAACACACAGGCAAACAGCAGCAGCAACATTAAAGGCAGGACTGAGAAGCACATTTATACAAGGCTAAGCAGGGAGCAAACTAGAGGCACCTGAAATGAGTAACACAAGGGCAGGAAGGAGAGGTAAAACAAACGCGGAACAGGCATGGCACGTTATACCACACTAGGGAGGAAACGGGAGGTTCAGGAGGGCAGGGTGTGGCAGGGATCCGTTTCAAAATTTAATTTTGGCTTGTACAAACCTTGGTAAAAGCTGCAAAAGATCGATCAACCACTTTCTGAGCTATTGTCTTAACAAACAAAGCATCTGTTGGGGTGGCGGTGTCTGGGGAATACCATGTGTAATACACCTTGTGAAGATTTATATGTAAAACAAAATATTTTTTGATTCTATCACACATATAGAAATTATCCATCCATCCATTTTCCAAACCGCTTATCCTATTGGGTCGTGGGGGGTCCGGAGCCTATCCCAGAATCAATGGGCACGAGGCAGGGAACAACCCAGGATGGGGGGCCAGCCCATCGCAGGGCACACTCACACACCATCCACTCACACACACACACCTACGGGCAATTCAGCAACTCCAATTAGCCCCAGCATGTTTTTGGACTGTGGGGGGAAACCGGAGTACCCAGAGGAAACCCCACAACGACATGGGGAGAACATGCAAACTCCACACACATGTGACCCAGGCGGAGACACGAACCCGGGTCCCAGAGGTGTGAGGCGACAGTGCTAACCACTGCACCACCATGCCGCCCCTTATAGAAATTATTCTAGGTTTAAATAGTAATTTAGCTGAGTAACTAGGCTGAAATTCTAGATAGTTGCAATTTTAAGAATTATTACTATTATTCACAGCTTTTAAGCATGCAGTTGGATGACGGATGGATGGATATTCAGCCACCAGAAATGCCAATTGTTGTTAAGAGGATCAAAGTCTGCAAAGTAGTATGCAGGGTTTAAGGCCAGAACACAGCATACTCTCCGACAGAAAGCATAAAGTTCACTGGGGGAATTTCTGTGGCCACTGCCTGAACAGCATGTGTGGAGAATGTTTATGAGGGTCGAGCCATGCAGAGCTGCTGGCCCTGGCATGTAATGATGAATCACAAATCAGTTAAAAATCGGTGCAAATGCATGAAGATTTAAACCGGCTGATGTGGAAAATGAATCACTATTGTAGGAGTACTTCACAGTACTTTAACAGAAAAACTGGTGTAATATTACATTTGATTTCACAATGTGAGTTTGACGTCAGATGTCACTGCGTATCACGTCGACATCGTACGTCAGTTTTTGGTTTTGAGCGAACGCGAGATGATGAATGAATTTGAAACTGAGGACGGCACAGTGGTTAGTGCTGGCTTCGGTCCAGGGCCCTTTCTGTGTGGAGTTCGCATGCTCTCCCCGTTTTCGCCGGGGACTCCAGGTTCCTCCCACGGTCCAAAAGCATGCAGGATAGGTTGACTGGTGAGTCTAAATTGGCCCTGTAGTTGTGTGAGTGTGTGCGACCTGCGGTGTGTAGGTGACTGCCTGGGCTTGGTTCCTGTCTGCGCCCCTTGTTCCCGGGATAGGCTCCGGTCTCCCCCGCGATCTCAGTTGGGATTAAGTGGTTTCAGAAAATGGATGGATGGACGCACCGCCCGATCTTCAATTGGCGGTGTGGCAGCATATTAGCTTTCCGGTAATCACAAACGAGGAGGAAACAGCGAGAAAAGCACAGACAAGACATAAACTGCATGCAAACATTGTAATAGACTGATAACATACACAAACAGGTCCACTGGCACCACCGTGAGCTGAGTGAAGATTATTAAAAGGGCAAAGCACGCTAAAAAGCTGCACATGCAAACCTTAGCTTATTTATTTGATTTATTTTTTTTTATTTACTTATTTTGATTTGGGATTTTTTTCAACAGTATTTTATTCAAATTCAGTTGCACTGTTCACAACAGTGTCAACAGTTCAGAAAGATAAATATAAGAATATTTTTGAATATATTTGTCTGCAGCTCATTCTGCAAAAAATGAGAAAATTGTATCGTGAACTCAGAATCGTGAATCGTATCAAATGGTGAGTTGAATGTATCGTTACATCCCTAGTTCTTACAGTAGTACTATGGTATGGTGGAGCCACATGACAGGAAGGCAGTACATTGCGAAGTCTGTTAAGAACATCATTCGCACTGAACTGCCCTCCATTGACCAGCTGTACTTTAACTGCCACAGTAACAAGGTTCAGTCTATAATCCAGGACTCTGACCACCATCCACAAACACTGACTAGCAGATTCATGAACAGCTTCATTCGCCAAACAATTCAAACCTGCAGCTTTTGCATCCCCTGTAACAGTCATTTCCACGGCAGCTGCACTGTACAGCTGTTACTGCACTTTATCCACCACTGACCACGTATCATCCAGTTTTGTCCTGCTTTGTATCGCACTGTTTCTGCACCATGTTGTCTTGTACTCCCTTGTGTTGTTATGCACCATCTGTGTTGTTCTGAGCAGTGCCATGATGCAATATTACAAAAAGATCTTGAGGAAATGCAGAGTTCTGGAGGAGATTCTCACAGATCATGGCATGTGTTTATACTGAAGAAACTGTACAAATTGCTAGACATAAAACACAGGACTGGCAACTGTGGTACGTTTTAACACCTTGATAAAAAACTTAAAATCCATAGTAAGTAGGACAACCTCATAGAACCTTTACTAGTCATTGTTCAGAAGATTAACACGGATTAAAAACCATTACTATGAAAGCACGCTAATCAGTTAAGTTGATTATGTGGAGAGAGAGAAAAAAAACTGTCTTTGAAAAAGATCAACCATAGAACGAAGCTGCAGCATTGACACCCCCTAGTGGTGATTTGAAGATAGTTCTGTCTGTAGCAGCTAAGCAGTAGATTTGGCGTCAGGTGCCATGACAAACTCAGTGCTGCTCGGTTTGAACGGCAGAAGCACAAAAATAAAGGGGGCATCTACTGCACGCCCCCCACCCTTGAAAATGGTACAAATTATCATGCAACAGTTTTCTTAAGTAAGTCTTTTTGGGCGTCTGCAGAAACCTCCACGATGCGATTGCCCTGATTAAGAAGTGCGCAGCGGATACAATTTGGGATGCATCGTTCATCCGATTTATTAATATATAATTATTAGTATGTCTATATTATTTTAGAAACGTTACTTGACGAATATTTTTCATTGAGATTGATTCCCCGTTTAAAATTTTGGTGACACTTCATATTTTTTAAGAGAGACAGACAATTTGACGCATGCAATTTGCAGAAATATGTTGTGCCGCTATAAAGTACACAGGCAGCATGACAAACATAAGTACTCACTGAAGCCACGACATACGCCCGGCTGGCCCCAGCGGTACCCCTAAGAAGAAGGCTTTTTTCACAACCCACGACCATCACGAGGGCAAAAAAAACTGAATAGCCTAGAATTTAGTTAATTACAAGGCACATATTTATTGGAGCAAGAGCTCTAACATAAAACTACCTTGTAATTATAAAGTATTATGGCTGTGAACAATGTACAAACAGGCACAGAAAGTAAAATACTCCAAAAATGCAAAGAACCTAAATATTTTTGTTTCCACCGATTCACTCTTGATGTGTTAGGAGTCACAGTTCAGTAGCCTATTCTTCAGTATCTGCATTTAAGACCACCAACTGCTCTTTCTCCTCCTTCGCTCGTCGGCTCAGAGTATTGGACTTGGTAAGTAATGTTGCCCTTTTGGTTCCAGCAGCACTCTCTGCTTCCTCTGCCATGTGCTCAGCATCCTTTTGTAAACTCTCACATACACTTTCCAGTGAGACTCTCTTCCTCTTGAGTTCCTCAAGTTTTCTTTTTTGCTTTTCGCTCATCTTTCACCTTTGGTCAGAGGCGCTTTGGTTGCTCCCCCACACACTCTGACATGGTCGCATATAAGCCTCTGTGCAACAACTGTTTCCTCTGATAAGTTGCAGGTCTCCACCTCTATTCGTTCCACTTCGGCTTGCCCATAGGACAGCAGCAGCAAGTTCTTGCAGAACATCCAGAGGTCAGGATAAGGCCCACTAACTTTTTGATGTAAAAAGACATCAACTTTGGATGGTGCTGAAGGAATGAAGGATATAAAATCCAAGCCTTTTGCCTCATTGTGCAGGTGATTATCAGACTGCTGGGATATTGCATCACCTGTAATTACATTAATTACAGTAGATTAGATGCAGATCAACAATGTCAATACACAGAATCACATGTAGAATAGGAAAGTGATTTATAACCCAATTTTCCTATGATACCATAAATGTGCAATCATTTTAATTTAATCTTGAGATATCTCTAGGCTCATCAAAGAAAATATAACTGGGCTGATGCTTCTTTTCAAACACCAAGAGTCGGTCTTCTAAATACTGCTAAAATCTACGTGTTAACACTATTCAGTTCAGGGACGGATTATGGGTTGTGTGGGCCCCTGGGTAAAACGTTCGCGAGGCCCCCCCCCACCACCACCACCTGCACCACCACCACAACCACCACAAGTCAAGGGCCCTTGGCAGCCAAACACCCTCCCTATAGGGTCAGGGGACCTTGTAGGCAGAGGATCAAAGAATGTAGGCCCTCTAAAATAGACAAACGAAAATACATTGCTGATAAGCGTTGCAAATTGTTTTGGGCTTGGGGCCCACGGGCCCCCTGCACCCCAAGGGCCCCTGGGCAGCGGCCCCGCTAACCCGGTTTGTAATCCGTCCCTGATTCAGTTAGATGTGAAAAAAGAAAAGCATAATTTAAAAATAATATTCTGAACTATCCTATTCTTATCCTATGATTTACCAGCAGATATCCTGCCTGCCAACCGATTCTCCTGCGCAAACTTCTGCATGAGATTTCTCCTTTTCTGCTGGCAGTTATCTGGCTGGTGTGCATTTTGTTTGGGTCCAAGCACGTCATCTCATGTACAATCGAGTACTTCAGAGGGCATTTATCCAAGGCCTTTTTGCACATTTTTGAGAGCACAATCTGGCAATTTTTTTTAATCTGAAGGACACCAAGGTCACTTCCACTGCCTTTGGCTCCTGACTGTCTCTGACAAAAAGATGGTTTGTCAAATTTCCAGAATCTTTCTGCACACTCAGCCCAAGGTTAACACTACCTCAGCTGTACATATCAAACCAGCTCAAACTCCATGTTATTCACATATTTTTTACTTCACAATTGTTTGATACATTTGTATGTAAAGATACCAGTGAATTCACAGAAGTCCCACCTTGATGACAGCCATTCCTATATCCACCTCCTTTGGACTGAGCCAGAGTTTTTGCCTGTACAACAGCTGTACATGTTGCTACACAACACTTAAACATTCTATTTCCTCAATGAACTATTTTTTTTGCAGCAAAAGCCATGAAGCAGCAATAAAATCTTTAAAATATGCTTACCAATAAATATGGTTCTCCCATTTAAACACATGTAAAGATAAACCATGGATATTTAAAAATCATGGGTTCGTTAATGAGTTTAAATGTTATTGAATGGCTTACCTTAAACTTCTCCAGTAAGTCTTCAGCGGTGGAGTGGCTCATGTACTGTGATCCCAGAACCAGGACTGCACTCGAGAGCCATTCTCATAATTCACCCAATACCTGACATGCACATCCAGTTGTTTTCTTTTGATGGTCCTGTTCATACTTACGTCAAACATGACAACGAAGCTCCCTTTTAATATATGGAGCGAGTCCAAATCGCGCAAGAAAAGCGGTTTTATCTTTACCACAAGTGACCCTGCGAGTCAGGGAACATCACCCTGGAGACGGTGTGAATGTCATCATTGGACGTATAGGAGTGATGTCGGCAAACCGTTTGCAAAGCCCATAGCACTTCTGCTTTCAGTGTGGGTTGAGGAGGATGTACTGAAGGCATTATTTGTCATGGGATCCGGAGACACTGCCAAAACGGGTGTAGGCCTATCTTTAGAGGTTGTACTTATCTCCACTGAATAAACATAAATCTGGGCTTATTCTATACTGAACAAAAATATAAACGCAACACTCTTGTTTCTGCTCCCATTTTTCATGAGATGGACTTAAAGACCTACAATTCATTCCAGATACACAATATTACCATTTCTCTCAAACATTTCTCACAAATCAGTCTAAATGTGTGATAGTGAGCACTTCTGCTTTGCTGAGATAATCCATCCCACCTCACAGGTGTGCCACATCAAGATGCTGATCTGACATCATGGGTAGTGCACAGGTGTACCTTATACTGCCCACAATAAAAGGCCACCCTGGAATGTGCAGTTTTTTGCTTTATTGGGGGTCTGGGGACTCAGAACCGGTCAGTATCTGGTGTGACCACCATTTGCCTCATGCAATGCAACACATCTTCTTCGCATAGAGTTTATCAGATTGTCAATTGTGGCCTGTGGAATGTTGGTCCACTCCTCTTCAATGGCTGTGCGAAGTTGTTGGATATTAGTGGGAACTGGTACACGCTGTCGTATACGCCGGTCAAGCACATCCCAAACAAGAGCAGCTGACCTGAGAAATAAGAAATAAGCTAAGCTGGAAACCTGGACCCTCCGACCAAGAATGCGTGAAGTACCCTCAGAAGGTCTACTAGAAGATGTACGTAGAAGACTACTACAGATCAGCTGATCTACACCACAGCAACAGTGATCCTTGAGCTGGAGCCGGACCGTCTTTGAAGACTCCGTAAATCTCCGTATAATAATATATATCTACGGGAACGAGAAAGGAGAAAGCAGAGAACAAGAACAAGATTTGTAAATGTAAGATTTGAAGGACCCCCGGCATGAAAAATAGAATAGTTCTCGTCATTAGTGAACATGTGTCTCGTCATTGTGTATCATGGACAGTAAGAGGGGGATCAATAGAGTGTTGTTATTATAACGTCTAAAAAGTCTGTCGATAAATCAATAAGAAAATAAATGAAGTCGTTTTCGCGAACACGCGAACAGGGGCCGGACCGACTGTAGGGGGCGTGGCCAGAGACAGCCATAGCTGTCAAGTCTCCCGTTTTGGCCGGGAAACTACCGTATTTTACTTCTCTTTCCCGCCGTCCTCCCGTATTAGTATTTTCCCGTAAATCTCCCTTATATTATATAGTTGCTGGATAGTGTAGTGGTAAGATCGCCGCCTTTCACACGGGAGACCGGGGTTCGAATCCCGGTTGTGGCCAAAAATATATTTTATATATTTTATATATTTATATTTATATTTATATTATATTTTATATAATTTATATTATTTTATATTTCCTGTCTTAAAATGTAAGGGATACTGGAGCCTCCCGTTTTGGCCGGGAAACTACCGTATTTTACTTCTCTTTCCCGCCGTCCTCCCGTATTAGTATTTTCCCGTAAATCTCCCTTATATTATATAGTTGCTGGATAGTGTAGTGGTAAGATCGCCGCCTTTCACACGGGAGACCGGGGTTCGAATCCCGGTTGTGGCCAAAAATATATTTTATATATTTTATATATTTATATTTATATTTATATTATATTTTATATAATTTATATTATTTTATATTTCCTGTCTTAAAATGTAAGGGATACTGGAGCCTCCCGTTTTGGCCGGGAAACTACCGTATTTTACTTCTCTTTCCCGCCGTCCTCCCGTATTAGTATTTTCCCGTAAATCTCCCTTATATTATATAGTTGCTGGATAGTGTAGTGGTAAGATCGCCGCCTTTCACACGGGAGACCGGGGTTCGAATCCCGGTTGTGGCCAAAAATATATTTTATATATTTTATATATTTATATTTATATTTATATTATATTTTATATAATTTATATTATTTTATATTTCCTGTCTTAAAATGTAAGGGATACTGGAGCCTCCCGTTTTGGCCGGGAAACTACCGTATTTTACTTCTCTTTCCCGCCGTCCTCCCGTATTAGTATTTTCCCGTAAATCTCCCTTATATTATATAGTTGCTGGATAGTGTAGTGGTAAGATCGCCGCCTTTCACACGGGAGACCGGGGTTCGAATCCCGGTTGTGGCCAAAAATATATTTTATATATTTTATATACTTATATTTATATTTAAAAGCCTGAGGCGACAGTGGCAAGGAAACTCCCTCTAGCAGGAAGAAACCTTGAGTGGAACCTAGACTCAGAAGGGGACCCCATCCTCCTCTGGGCGACCAAGGAGCATGAAACTGCATTTACATTGACATTCATTAGAGTTCATATAGTTATAAAGTCCCAGTTGGTTTCATGTAGTTATATCCAGGAGTCCAGGTGCGGGTTCACACGGTGTAGTCGGCTCGGTATCAGCTCGAAAAAGAGAAGATGGAGAAGAGTTATTGCCCTACACCTAACCGGCAGGACTAAAGCAACTATGACAGCCTGCCTAAAAGAGTGACCTGGAAGGAAGCACAGGCATGAGGGTTTACAGAGGTTTTGGCGTCAAGCCACCTCCCATCCACAGCTTAAGTGATCGGCGAGAGTGGCAGGACGACAGCACCAATCCCCCCTTTCCCCTTCAATCTCAAATAACTATGAACCTCCAGATTTCCCATTCACCTTAGAAAAGAAGATTTAACTATCCAAAAGACTGGCGAAAGAGGTACATCTTAAGCCTTGACTTAAAAGCAGAGATTGTGTCTGAGTTCCGAACACTAATAGGAAGTTTATTCCATAGCTGTGGTGCTTTATGAGCAAATGCTCTTCCCCCAAAGGTAATGTTCTTTATTCTGGGTACGGATAGAATACCTCCATCTCGTCATCTAAGTGTATGATTCGGAACGCAAATGAGGTCACTCACATACTGCGGTGCAAGACCATTTACAGCTTTATAGGTTAAGAGCAGTGTTTTGTAGTCAACACGAAATCTAACTGGCAGCCAGTGCAGTGAAGATAAAATTGGGGTAATATGATTATATGTTTTAGTTTAACTATTGCTAGTAGCGGTTCAATCAATGCTGGGAGCATCGCTGAATAATTTTGATGGAACAGGGTCTAGCATACAAGTAGATGAATTTGAAGATAAAATTAAGTACATCAGTTCTGACTGGTTAACCAATATTCAATATTCAAAATGTTCTGTTTAATTGAGCATATTTTTGGTCAAAAAGTTTCATAAAGTCGTCACTGGAAAATAACCAGTGGTCTGGTTATTAGTCAGCTTGGACACCATAGTAAATAGGAATCTAGGATTATTTTTGTTTATTTCAATTAGTTCTGATAGATACTAGATGATTTGGCGGCACTAAGAGCCTTTTTGTAGCTACCCATAGCCTCTTTCCATGCTAGTTCGAACACCACTAGTTTAGTATGATGCCACTTACATTCTGTAAGGACATAAAACTTATAGGTCCTGCAGGCCCCAACTCTGATCAGCCTGCATCAGTCTATTTCAGAGCTCCGCTGGCCCAGGCAAGACTGGACTCAACTCGTCAAACCACCCCTTTTAAGGAAGGCAAAGGCCTGCCGGCTCCTGAGAGACTGGATAGGAATAACTGGAGCAGCACAGAAAAAGCAAGACCTTTCACCCCCGGAGTGACCAGAGTTCCACAATCAATCCACAGCAACAACAGCTGTCAGCCTCCAGACACAGACACCTTTTCCACTATAAACAGGATAACTCAGCACACATAGATGTTAGGGACAAATACACGCATGTTTGGTCTCGTTTGAATAGGCATGAGACGAGGAGTATTATACTCTCAGATTTAAGGCAGTATAGCTTTTCCTAAGAGAAATACAGAAACTTCGGCTCAACCCACCAAACTGAGAGAGATTCTCTCATGGTAGAACAAGGGAATTACAACCACCCCCTAAAGTGATCTGATTGGCTGGGGACTTGAGAACCAAGGTCAGCAATGCCCCTAAAATTAACCATTGACCGAAATTAGTCAGTCTTCAGAAACATGCCATCACCTGGTCTGGATACTTAAGGAAGGGCTTCAGAAGTAGTCGGGGAGTCACTCTGTAATCAGAGCTCCCGCAGAGAACTGGGTGAAAGTCTATCTGTAGTCAGATACTTTCCACAGAACTTTGTTCACTCTCAGCTGAGGAATGTGAATACATGATATGAAGACAACTGGATCACAACTGGATCACGGGGGAATCATAAGCAGGGAAGAACACACAGGCAAACAGCAGCAGCAACATTAAAGGCAGGACTGAGAAGCACATTTATACAAGGCTAAGCAGGGAGCAAACTAGAGGCACCTGAAATGAGTAACACAAGGGCAGGAAGGAGAGGTAAAACAAACGCGGAACAGGCATGGCACGTTATACCACACTAGGGAGGAAACGGGAGGTTCAGGAGGGCAGGGTGTGGCAGGGATCCGTTTCAAAATTTAATTTTGGCTTGTACAAACCTTGGTAAAAGCTGCAAAAGATCGATCAACCACTTTCTGAGCTATTGTCTTAACAAACAAAGCATCTGTTGGGGTGGCGGTGTCTGGGGAATACCATGTGTAATACACCTTGTGAAGATTTATATGTAAAACAAAATATTTTTTGATTCTATCACACATATAGAAATTATCCATCCATCCATTTTCCAAACCGCTTATCCTATTGGGTCGCGGGGGGTCCGGAGCCTATCCCAGAATCAATGGGCACGAGGCAGGGAACAACCCAGGATGGGGGGCCAGCCCATCGCAGGGCACACTCACACACCATCCACTCACACACACACACCTACGGGCAATTCAGCAACTCCAATTAGCCCCAGCATGTTTTTGGACTGTGGGGGGAAACCGGAGTACCCAGAGGAAACCCCACAACGACATGGGGAGAACATGCAAACTCCACACACATGTGACCCAGGCGGAGACACGAACCCGGGTCCCAGAGGTGTGAGGCGACAGTGCTAACCACTGCACCACCATGCCGCCCCTTATAGAAATTATTCTAGGTTTAAATAGTAATTTAGCTGAGTAACTAGGCTGAAATTCTAGATAGTTGCAATTTTAAGAATTATTACTATTATTCACAGCTTTTAAGCATGCAGTTGGATGACGGATGGATGGATATTCAGCCACCAGAAATGCCAATTGTTGTTAAGAGGATCAAAGTCTGCAAAGTAGTATGCAGGGTTTAAGGCCAGAACACAGCATACTCTCCGACAGAAAGCATAAAGTTCACTGGGGGAATTTCTGTGGCCACTGCCTGAACAGCATGTGTGGAGAATGTTTATGAGGGTCGAGCCATGCAGAGCTGCTGGCCCTGGCATGTAATGATGAATCACAAATCAGTTAAAAATCGGTGCAAATGCATGAAGATTTAAACCGGCTGATGTGGAAAATGAATCACTATTGTAGGAGTACTTCACAGTACTTTAACAGAAAAACTGGTGTAATATTACATTTGATTTCACAATGTGAGTTTGACGTCAGATGTCACTGCGTATCACGTCGACATCGTACGTCAGTTTTTGGTTTTGAGCGAACGCGAGATGATGAATGAATTTGAAACTGAGGACGGCACAGTGGTTAGTGCTGGCTTCGGTCCAGGGCCCTTTCTGTGTGGAGTTCGCATGCTCTCCCCGTTTTCGCCGGGGACTCCAGGTTCCTCCCACGGTCCAAAAGCATGCAGGATAGGTTGACTGGTGAGTCTAAATTGGCCCTGTAGTTGTGTGAGTGTGTGCGACCTGCGGTGTGTAGGTGACTGCCTGGGCTTGGTTCCTGTCTGCGCCCCTTGTTCCCGGGATAGGCTCCGGTCTCCCCCGCGATCTCAGTTGGGATTAAGTGGTTTCAGAAAATGGATGGATGGACGCACCGCCCGATCTTCAATTGGCGGTGTGGCAGCATATTAGCTTTCCGGTAATCACAAACGAGGAGGAAACAGCGAGAAAAGCACAGACAAGACATAAACTGCATGCAAACATTGTAATAGACTGATAACATACACAAACAGGTCCACTGGCACCACCGTGAGCTGAGTGAAGATTATTAAAAGGGCAAAGCACGCTAAAAAGCTGCACATGCAAACCTTAGCTTATTTATTTGATTTATTTTTTTTTATTTACTTATTTTGATTTGGGATTTTTTTCAACAGTATTTTATTCAAATTCAGTTGCACTGTTCACAACAGTGTCAACAGTTCAGAAAGATAAATATAAGAATATTTTTGAATATATTTGTCTGCAGCTCATTCTGCAAAAAATGAGAAAATTGTATCGTGAACTCAGAATCGTGAATCGTATCAAATGGTGAGTTGAATGTATCGTTACATCCCTAGTTCTTACAGTAGTACTATGGTATGGTGGAGCCACATGACAGGAAGGCAGTACATTGCGAAGTCTGTTAAGAACATCATTCGCACTGAACTGCCCTCCATTGACCAGCTGTACTTTAACTGCCACAGTAACAAGGTTCAGTCTATAATCCAGGACTCTGACCACCATCCACAAACACTGACTAGCAGATTCATGAACAGCTTCATTCGCCAAACAATTCAAACCTGCAGCTTTTGCATCCCCTGTAACAGTCATTTCCACGGCAGCTGCACTGTACAGCTGTTACTGCACTTTATCCACCACTGACCACGTATCATCCAGTTTTGTCCTGCTTTGTATCGCACTGTTTCTGCACCATGTTGTCTTGTACTCCCTTGTGTTGTTATGCACCATCTGTGTTGTTCTGAGCAGTGCCATGATGCAATATTACAAAAAGATCTTGAGGAAATGCAGAGTTCTGGAGGAGATTCTCACAGATCATGGCATGTGTTTATACTGAAGAAACTGTACAAATTGCTAGACATAAAACACAGGACTGGCAACTGTGGTACGTTTTAACACCTTGATAAAAAACTTAAAATCCATAGTAAGTAGGACAACCTCATAGAACCTTTACTAGTCATTGTTCAGAAGATTAACACGGATTAAAAACCATTACTATGAAAGCACGCTAATCAGTTAAGTTGATTATGTGGAGAGAGAGAAAAAAAACTGTCTTTGAAAAAGATCAACCATAGAACGAAGCTGCAGCATTGACACCCCCTAGTGGTGATTTGAAGATAGTTCTGTCTGTAGCAGCTAAGCAGTAGATTTGGCGTCAGGTGCCATGACAAACTCAGTGCTGCTCGGTTTGAACGGCAGAAGCACAAAAATAAAGGGGGCATCTACTGCACGCCCCCCACCCTTGAAAATGGTACAAATTATCATGCAACAGTTTTCTTAAGTAAGTCTTTTTGGGCGTCTGCAGAAACCTCCACGATGCGATTGCCCTGATTAAGAAGTGCGCAGCGGATACAATTTGGGATGCATCGTTCATCCGATTTATTAATATATAATTATTAGTATGTCTATATTATTTTAGAAACGTTACTTGACGAATATTTTTCATTGAGATTGATTCCCCGTTTAAAATTTTGGTGACACTTCATATTTTTTAAGAGAGACAGACAATTTGACGCATGCAATTTGCAGAAATATGTTGTGCCGCTATAAAGTACACAGGCAGCATGACAAACATAAGTACTCACTGAAGCCACGACATACGCCCGGCTGGCCCCAGCGGTACCCCTAAGAAGAAGGCTTTTTTCACAACCCACGACCATCACGAGGGCAAAAAAAACTGAATAGCCTAGAATTTAGTTAATTACAAGGCACATATTTATTGGAGCAAGAGCTCTAACATAAAACTACCTTGTAATTATAAAGTATTATGGCTGTGAACAATGTACAAACAGGCACAGAAAGTAAAATACTCCAAAAATGCAAAGAACCTAAATATTTTTGTTTCCACCGATTCACTCTTGATGTGTTAGGAGTCACAGTTCAGTAGCCTATTCTTCAGTATCTGCATTTAAGACCACCAACTGCTCTTTCTCCTCCTTCGCTCGTCGGCTCAGAGTATTGGACTTGGTAAGTAATGTTGCCCTTTTGGTTCCAGCAGCACTCTCTGCTTCCTCTGCCATGTGCTCAGCATCCTTTTGTAAACTCTCACATACACTTTCCAGTGAGACTCTCTTCCTCTTGAGTTCCTCAAGTTTTCTTTTTTGCTTTTCGCTCATCTTTCACCTTTGGTCAGAGGCGCTTTGGTTGCTCCCCCACACACTCTGACATGGTCGCATATAAGCCTCTGTGCAACAACTGTTTCCTCTGATAAGTTGCAGGTCTCCACCTCTATTCGTTCCACTTCGGCTTGCCCATAGGACAGCAGCAGCAAGTTCTTGCAGAACATCCAGAGGTCAGGATAAGGCCCACTAACTTTTTGATGTAAAAAGACATCAACTTTGGATGGTGCTGAAGGAATGAAGGATATAAAATCCAAGCCTTTTGCCTCATTGTGCAGGTGATTATCAGACTGCTGGGATATTGCATCACCTGTAATTACATTAATTACAGTAGATTAGATGCAGATCAACAATGTCAATACACAGAATCACATGTAGAATAGGAAAGTGATTTATAACCCAATTTTCCTATGATACCATAAATGTGCAATCATTTTAATTTAATCTTGAGATATCTCTAGGCTCATCAAAGAAAATATAACTGGGCTGATGCTTCTTTTCAAACACCAAGAGTCGGTCTTCTAAATACTGCTAAAATCTACGTGTTAACACTATTCAGTTCAGGGACGGATTATGGGTTGTGTGGGCCCCTGGGTAAAACGTTCGCGAGGCCCCCCCCCACCACCACCACCTGCACCACCACCACAACCACCACAAGTCAAGGGCCCTTGGCAGCCAAACACCCTCCCTATAGGGTCAGGGGACCTTGTAGGCAGAGGATCAAAGAATGTAGGCCCTCTAAAATAGACAAACGAAAATACATTGCTGATAAGCGTTGCAAATTGTTTTGGGCTTGGGGCCCACGGGCCCCCTGCACCCCAAGGGCCCCTGGGCAGCGGCCCCGCTAACCCGGTTTGTAATCCGTCCCTGATTCAGTTAGATGTGAAAAAAGAAAAGCATAATTTAAAAATAATATTCTGAACTATCCTATTCTTATCCTATGATTTACCAGCAGATATCCTGCCTGCCAACCGATTCTCCTGCGCAAACTTCTGCATGAGATTTCTCCTTTTCTGCTGGCAGTTATCTGGCTGGTGTGCATTTTGTTTGGGTCCAAGCACGTCATCTCATGTACAATCGAGTACTTCAGAGGGCATTTATCCAAGGCCTTTTTGCACATTTTTGAGAGCACAATCTGGCAATTTTTTTTAATCTGAAGGACACCAAGGTCACTTCCACTGCCTTTGGCTCCTGACTGTCTCTGACAAAAAGATGGTTTGTCAAATTTCCAGAATCTTTCTGCACACTCAGCCCAAGGTTAACACTACCTCAGCTGTACATATCAAACCAGCTCAAACTCCATGTTATTCACATATTTTTTACTTCACAATTGTTTGATACATTTGTATGTAAAGATACCAGTGAATTCACAGAAGTCCCACCTTGATGACAGCCATTCCTATATCCACCTCCTTTGGACTGAGCCAGAGTTTTTGCCTGTACAACAGCTGTACATGTTGCTACACAACACTTAAACATTCTATTTCCTCAATGAACTATTTTTTTTGCAGCAAAAGCCATGAAGCAGCAATAAAATCTTTAAAATATGCTTACCAATAAATATGGTTCTCCCATTTAAACACATGTAAAGATAAACCATGGATATTTAAAAATCATGGGTTCGTTAATGAGTTTAAATGTTATTGAATGGCTTACCTTAAACTTCTCCAGTAAGTCTTCAGCGGTGGAGTGGCTCATGTACTGTGATCCCAGAACCAGGACTGCACTCGAGAGCCATTCTCATAATTCACCCAATACCTGACATGCACATCCAGTTGTTTTCTTTTGATGGTCCTGTTCATACTTACGTCAAACATGACAACGAAGCTCCCTTTTAATATATGGAGCGAGTCCAAATCGCGCAAGAAAAGCGGTTTTATCTTTACCACAAGTGACCCTGCGAGTCAGGGAACATCACCCTGGAGACGGTGTGAATGTCATCATTGGACGTATAGGAGTGATGTCGGCAAACCGTTTGCAAAGCCCATAGCACTTCTGCTTTCAGTGTGGGTTGAGGAGGATGTACTGAAGGCATTATTTGTCATGGGATCCGGAGACACTGCCAAAACGGGTGTAGGCCTATCTTTAGAGGTTGTACTTATCTCCACTGAATAAACATAAATCTGGGCTTATTCTATACTGAACAAAAATATAAACGCAACACTCTTGTTTCTGCTCCCATTTTTCATGAGATGGACTTAAAGACCTACAATTCATTCCAGATACACAATATTACCATTTCTCTCAAACATTTCTCACAAATCAGTCTAAATGTGTGATAGTGAGCACTTCTGCTTTGCTGAGATAATCCATCCCACCTCACAGGTGTGCCACATCAAGATGCTGATCTGACATCATGGGTAGTGCACAGGTGTACCTTATACTGCCCACAATAAAAGGCCACCCTGGAATGTGCAGTTTTTTGCTTTATTGGGGGTCTGGGGACTCAGAACCGGTCAGTATCTGGTGTGACCACCATTTGCCTCATGCAATGCAACACATCTTCTTCGCATAGAGTTTATCAGATTGTCAATTGTGGCCTGTGGAATGTTGGTCCACTCCTCTTCAATGGCTGTGCGAAGTTGTTGGATATTAGTGGGAACTGGTACACGCTGTCGTATACGCCGGTCAAGCACATCCCAAACAAGAGCAGCTGACCTGAGAAATAAGAAATAAGCTAAGCTGGAAACCTGGACCCTCCGACCAAGAATGCGTGAAGTACCCTCAGAAGGTCTACTAGAAGATGTACGTAGAAGACTACTACAGATCAGCTGATCTACACCACAGCAACAGTGATCCTTGAGCTGGAGCCGGACCGTCTTTGAAGACTCCGTAAATCTCCGTATAATAATATATATCTACGGGAACGAGAAAGGAGAAAGCAGAGAACAAGAACAAGATTTGTAAATGTAAGATTTGAAGGACCCCCAGCATGAAAAATAGAATAGTTCTCGTCATTAGTGAACATGTGTCTCGTCATTGTGTATCATGGACAGTAAGAGGGGGATCAATAGAGTGTTGTTATTATAACGTCTAAAAAGTCTGTCGATAAATCAATAAGAAAATAAATGAAGTCGTTTTCGCGAACACGCGAACAGGGGCCGGACCGACTGTAGGGGGCGTGGCCAGAGACAGCCATAGCTGTCAAGTCTCCCGTTTTGGCCGGGAAACTACCGTATTTTACTTCTCTTTCCCGCCGTCCTCCCGTATTAGTATTTTCCCGTAAATCTCCCTTATATTATATAGTTGCTGGATAGTGTAGTGGTAAGATCGCCGCCTTTCACACGGGAGACCGGGGTTCGAATCCCGGTTGTGGCCAAAAATATATTTTATATATTTTATATATTTATATTTATATTTATATTATATTTTATATAATTTATATTATTTTATATTTCCTGTCTTAAAATGTAAGGGATACTGGAGCCTCCCGTTTTGGCCGGGAAACTACCGTATTTTACTTCTCTTTCCCGCCGTCCTCCCGTATTAGTATTTTCCCGTAAATCTCCCTTATATTATATAGTTGCTGGATAGTGTAGTGGTAAGATCGCCGCCTTTCACACGGGAGACCGGGGTTCGAATCCCGGTTGTGGCCAAAAATATATTTTATATATTTTATATATTTATATTTATATTTAAAAGCCTGAGGCGACAGTGGCAAGGAAACTCCCTCTAGCAGGAAGAAACCTTGAGTGGAACCTAGACTCAGAAGGGGACCCCATCCTCCTCTGGGCGACCAAGGAGCATGAAACTGCATTTACATTGACATTCATTAGAGTTCATATAGTTATAAAGTCCCAGTTGGTTTCATGTAGTTATATCCAGGAGTCCAGGTGCGGGTTCACACGGTGTAGTCGGCTCGGTATCAGCTCGAAAAAGAGAAGATGGAGAAGAGTTATTGCCCTACACCTAACCGGCAGGACTAAAGCAACTATGACAGCCTGCCTAAAAGAGTGACCTGGAAGGAAGCACAGGCATGAGGGTTTACAGAGGTTTTGGCGTCAAGCCACCTCCCATCCACAGCTTAAGTGATCGGCGAGAGTGGCAGGACGACAGCACCAATCCCCCCTTTCCCCTTCAATCTCAAATAACTATGAACCTCCAGATTTCCCATTCACCTTAGAAAAGAAGATTTAACTATCCAAAAGACTGGCGAAAGAGGTACATCTTAAGCCTTGACTTAAAAGCAGAGATTGTGTCTGAGTTCCGAACACTAATAGGAAGTTTATTCCATAGCTGTGGTGCTTTATGAGCAAATGCTCTTCCCCCAAAGGTAATGTTCTTTATTCTGGGTACGGATAGAATACCTCCATCTCGTCATCTAAGTGTATGATTCGGAACGCAAATGAGGTCACTCACATACTGCGGTGCAAGACCATTTACAGCTTTATAGGTTAAGAGCAGTGTTTTGTAGTCAACACGAAATCTAACTGGCAGCCAGTGCAGTGAAGATAAAATTGGGGTAATATGATTATATGTTTTAGTTTAACTATTGCTAGTAGCGGTTCAATCAATGCTGGGAGCATCGCTGAATAATTTTGATGGAACAGGTTCTAGCATACAAGTAGATGAATTTGAAGATAAAATTAAGTACATCAGTTCTGACTGGTTAACCAATATTCAATATTCAAAATGTTCTGTTTAATTGAGCATATTTTTGGTCAAAAAGTTTCATAAAGTCGTCACTGGAAAATAACCAGTGGTCTGGTTATTAGTCAGCTTGGACACCATAGTAAATAGGAATCTAGGATTATTTTTGTTTATTTCAATTAGTTCTGATAGATACTAGATGATTTGGCGGCACTAAGAGCCTTTTTGTAGCTACCCATAGCCTCTTTCCATGCTAGTTCGAACACCACTAGTTTAGTATGATGCCACTTACATTCTGTAAGGACATAAAACTTATAGGTCCTGCAGGCCCCAACTCTGATCAGCCTGCATCAGTCTATTTCAGAGCTCCGCTGGCCCAGGCAAGACTGGACTCAACTCGTCAAACCACCCCTTTTAAGGAAGGCAAAGGCCTGCCGGCTCCTGAGAGACTGGATAGGAATAACTGGAGCAGCACAGAAAAAGCAAGACCTTTCACCCCCGGAGTGACCAGAGTTCCACAATCAATCCACAGCAACAACAGCTGTCAGCCTCCAGACACAGACACCTTTTCCACTATAAACAGGATAACTCAGCACACATAGATGTTAGGGACAAATACACGCATGTTTGGTCTCGTTTGAATAGGCATGAGACGAGGAGTATTATACTCTCAGATTTAAGGCAGTATAGCTTTTCCTAAGAGAAATACAGAAACTTCGGCTCAACCCACCAAACTGAGAGAGATTCTCTCATGGTAGAACAAGGGAATTACAACCACCCCCTAAAGTGATCTGATTGGCTGGGGACTTGAGAACCAAGGTCAGCAATGCCCCTAAAATTAACCATTGACCGAAATTAGTCAGTCTTCAGAAACATGCCATCACCTGGTCTGGATACTTAAGGAAGGGCTTCAGAAGTAGTCGGGGAGTCACTCTGTAATCAGAGCTCCCGCAGAGAACTGGGTGAAAGTCTATCTGTAGTCAGATACTTTCCACAGAACTTTGTTCACTCTCAGCTGAGGAATGTGAATACATGATATGAAGACAACTGGATCACAACTGGATCACGGGGGAATCATAAGCAGGGAAGAACACACAGGCAAACAGCAGCAGCAACATTAAAGGCAGGACTGAGAAGCACATTTATACAAGGCTAAGCAGGGAGCAAACTAGAGGCACCTGAAATGAGTAACACAAGGGCAGGAAGGAGAGGTAAAACAAACGCGGAACAGGCATGGCACGTTATACCACACTAGGGAGGAAACGGGAGGTTCAGGAGGGCAGGGTGTGGCAGGGATCCGTTTCAAAATTTAATTTTGGCTTGTACAAACCTTGGTAAAAGCTGCAAAAGATCGATCAACCACTTTCTGAGCTATTGTCTTAACAAACAAAGCATCTGTTGGGGTGGCGGTGTCTGGGGAATACCATGTGTAATACACCTTGTGAAGATTTATATGTAAAACAAAATATTTTTTGATTCTATCACACATATAGAAATTATCCATCCATCCATTTTCCAAACCGCTTATCCTATTGGGTCGCGGGGGGTCCGGAGCCTATCCCAGAATCAATGGGCACGAGGCAGGGAACAACCCAGGATGGGGGGCCAGCCCATCGCAGGGCACACTCACACACCATCCACTCACACACACACACCTACGGGCAATTCAGCAACTCCAATTAGCCCCAGCATGTTTTTGGACTGTGGGGGGAAACCGGAGTACCCAGAGGAAACCCCACAACGACATGGGGAGAACATGCAAACTCCACACACATGTGACCCAGGCGGAGACACGAACCCGGGTCCCAGAGGTGTGAGGCGACAGTGCTAACCACTGCACCACCATGCCGCCCCTTATAGAAATTATTCTAGGTTTAAATAGTAATTTAGCTGAGTAACTAGGCTGAAATTCTAGATAGTTGCAATTTTAAGAATTATTACTATTATTCACAGCTTTTAAGCATGCAGTTGGATGACGGATGGATGGATATTCAGCCACCAGAAATGCCAATTGTTGTTAAGAGGATCAAAGTCTGCAAAGTAGTATGCAGGGTTTAAGGCCAGAACACAGCATACTCTCCGACAGAAAGCATAAAGTTCACTGGGGGAATTTCTGTGGCCACTGCCTGAACAGCATGTGTGGAGAATGTTTATGAGGGTCGAGCCATGCAGAGCTGCTGGCCCTGGCATGTAATGATGAATCACAAATCAGTTAAAAATCGGTGCAAATGCATGAAGATTTAAACCGGCTGATGTGGAAAATGAATCACTATTGTAGGAGTACTTCACAGTACTTTAACAGAAAAACTGGTGTAATATTACATTTGATTTCACAATGTGAGTTTGACGTCAGATGTCACTGCGTATCACGTCGACATCGTACGTCAGTTTTTGGTTTTGAGCGAACGCGAGATGATGAATGAATTTGAAACTGAGGACGGCACAGTGGTTAGTGCTGGCTTCGGTCCAGGGCCCTTTCTGTGTGGAGTTCGCATGCTCTCCCCGTTTTCGCCGGGGACTCCAGGTTCCTCCCACGGTCCAAAAGCATGCAGGATAGGTTGACTGGTGAGTCTAAATTGGCCCTGTAGTTGTGTGAGTGTGTGCGACCTGCGGTGTGTAGGTGACTGCCTGGGCTTGGTTCCTGTCTGCGCCCCTTGTTCCCGGGATAGGCTCCGGTCTCCCCCGCGATCTCAGTTGGGATTAAGTGGTTTCAGAAAATGGATGGATGGACGCACCGCCCGATCTTCAATTGGCGGTGTGGCAGCATATTAGCTTTCCGGTAATCACAAACGAGGAGGAAACAGCGAGAAAAGCACAGACAAGACATAAACTGCATGCAAACATTGTAATAGACTGATAACATACACAAACAGGTCCACTGGCACCACCGTGAGCTGAGTGAAGATTATTAAAAGGGCAAAGCACGCTAAAAAGCTGCACATGCAAACCTTAGCTTATTTATTTGATTTATTTTTTTTTATTTACTTATTTTGATTTGGGATTTTTTTCAACAGTATTTTATTCAAATTCAGTTGCACTGTTCACAACAGTGTCAACAGTTCAGAAAGATAAATATAAGAATATTTTTGAATATATTTGTCTGCAGCTCATTCTGCAAAAAATGAGAAAATTGTATCGTGAACTCAGAATCGTGAATCGTATCAAATGGTGAGTTGAATGTATCGTTACATCCCTAGTTCTTACAGTAGTACTATGGTATGGTGGAGCCACATGACAGGAAGGCAGTACATTGCGAAGTCTGTTAAGAACATCATTCGCACTGAACTGCCCTCCATTGACCAGCTGTACTTTAACTGCCACAGTAACAAGGTTCAGTCTATAATCCAGGACTCTGACCACCATCCACAAACACTGACTAGCAGATTCATGAACAGCTTCATTCGCCAAACAATTCAAACCTGCAGCTTTTGCATCCCCTGTAACAGTCATTTCCACGGCAGCTGCACTGTACAGCTGTTACTGCACTTTATCCACCACTGACCACGTATCATCCAGTTTTGTCCTGCTTTGTATCGCACTGTTTCTGCACCATGTTGTCTTGTACTCCCTTGTGTTGTTATGCACCATCTGTGTTGTTCTGAGCAGTGCCATGATGCAATATTACAAAAAGATCTTGAGGAAATGCAGAGTTCTGGAGGAGATTCTCACAGATCATGGCATGTGTTTATACTGAAGAAACTGTACAAATTGCTAGACATAAAACACAGGACTGGCAACTGTGGTACGTTTTAACACCTTGATAAAAAACTTAAAATCCATAGTAAGTAGGACAACCTCATAGAACCTTTACTAGTCATTGTTCAGAAGATTAACACGGATTAAAAACCATTACTATGAAAGCACGCTAATCAGTTAAGTTGATTATGTGGAGAGAGAGAAAAAAAACTGTCTTTGAAAAAGATCAACCATAGAACGAAGCTGCAGCATTGACACCCCCTAGTGGTGATTTGAAGATAGTTCTGTCTGTAGCAGCTAAGCAGTAGATTTGGCGTCAGGTGCCATGACAAACTCAGTGCTGCTCGGTTTGAACGGCAGAAGCACAAAAATAAAGGGGGCATCTACTGCACGCCCCCCACCCTTGAAAATGGTACAAATTATCATGCAACAGTTTTCTTAAGTAAGTCTTTTTGGGCGTCTGCAGAAACCTCCACGATGCGATTGCCCTGATTAAGAAGTGCGCAGCGGATACAATTTGGGATGCATCGTTCATCCGATTTATTAATATATAATTATTAGTATGTCTATATTATTTTAGAAACGTTACTTGACGAATATTTTTCATTGAGATTGATTCCCCGTTTAAAATTTTGGTGACACTTCATATTTTTTAAGAGAGACAGACAATTTGACGCATGCAATTTGCAGAAATATGTTGTGCCGCTATAAAGTACACAGGCAGCATGACAAACATAAGTACTCACTGAAGCCACGACATACGCCCGGCTGGCCCCAGCGGTACCCCTAAGAAGAAGGCTTTTTTCACAACCCACGACCATCACGAGGGCAAAAAAAACTGAATAGCCTAGAATTTAGTTAATTACAAGGCACATATTTATTGGAGCAAGAGCTCTAACATAAAACTACCTTGTAATTATAAAGTATTATGGCTGTGAACAATGTACAAACAGGCACAGAAAGTAAAATACTCCAAAAATGCAAAGAACCTAAATATTTTTGTTTCCACCGATTCACTCTTGATGTGTTAGGAGTCACAGTTCAGTAGCCTATTCTTCAGTATCTGCATTTAAGACCACCAACTGCTCTTTCTCCTCCTTCGCTCGTCGGCTCAGAGTATTGGACTTGGTAAGTAATGTTGCCCTTTTGGTTCCAGCAGCACTCTCTGCTTCCTCTGCCATGTGCTCAGCATCCTTTTGTAAACTCTCACATACACTTTCCAGTGAGACTCTCTTCCTCTTGAGTTCCTCAAGTTTTCTTTTTTGCTTTTCGCTCATCTTTCACCTTTGGTCAGAGGCGCTTTGGTTGCTCCCCCACACACTCTGACATGGTCGCATATAAGCCTCTGTGCAACAACTGTTTCCTCTGATAAGTTGCAGGTCTCCACCTCTATTCGTTCCACTTCGGCTTGCCCATAGGACAGCAGCAGCAAGTTCTTGCAGAACATCCAGAGGTCAGGATAAGGCCCACTAACTTTTTGATGTAAAAAGACATCAACTTTGGATGGTGCTGAAGGAATGAAGGATATAAAATCCAAGCCTTTTGCCTCATTGTGCAGGTGATTATCAGACTGCTGGGATATTGCATCACCTGTAATTACATTAATTACAGTAGATTAGATGCAGATCAACAATGTCAATACACAGAATCACATGTAGAATAGGAAAGTGATTTATAACCCAATTTTCCTATGATACCATAAATGTGCAATCATTTTAATTTAATCTTGAGATATCTCTAGGCTCATCAAAGAAAATATAACTGGGCTGATGCTTCTTTTCAAACACCAAGAGTCGGTCTTCTAAATACTGCTAAAATCTACGTGTTAACACTATTCAGTTCAGGGACGGATTATGGGTTGTGTGGGCCCCTGGGTAAAACGTTCGCGAGGCCCCCCCCCACCACCACCACCTGCACCACCACCACAACCACCACAAGTCAAGGGCCCTTGGCAGCCAAACACCCTCCCTATAGGGTCAGGGGACCTTGTAGGCAGAGGATCAAAGAATGTAGGCCCTCTAAAATAGACAAACGAAAATACATTGCTGATAAGCGTTGCAAATTGTTTTGGGCTTGGGGCCCACGGGCCCCCTGCACCCCAAGGGCCCCTGGGCAGCGGCCCCGCTAACCCGGTTTGTAATCCGTCCCTGATTCAGTTAGATGTGAAAAAAGAAAAGCATAATTTAAAAATAATATTCTGAACTATCCTATTCTTATCCTATGATTTACCAGCAGATATCCTGCCTGCCAACCGATTCTCCTGCGCAAACTTCTGCATGAGATTTCTCCTTTTCTGCTGGCAGTTATCTGGCTGGTGTGCATTTTGTTTGGGTCCAAGCACGTCATCTCATGTACAATCGAGTACTTCAGAGGGCATTTATCCAAGGCCTTTTTGCACATTTTTGAGAGCACAATCTGGCAATTTTTTTTAATCTGAAGGACACCAAGGTCACTTCCACTGCCTTTGGCTCCTGACTGTCTCTGACAAAAAGATGGTTTGTCAAATTTCCAGAATCTTTCTGCACACTCAGCCCAAGGTTAACACTACCTCAGCTGTACATATCAAACCAGCTCAAACTCCATGTTATTCACATATTTTTTACTTCACAATTGTTTGATACATTTGTATGTAAAGATACCAGTGAATTCACAGAAGTCCCACCTTGATGACAGCCATTCCTATATCCACCTCCTTTGGACTGAGCCAGAGTTTTTGCCTGTACAACAGCTGTACATGTTGCTACACAACACTTAAACATTCTATTTCCTCAATGAACTATTTTTTTTGCAGCAAAAGCCATGAAGCAGCAATAAAATCTTTAAAATATGCTTACCAATAAATATGGTTCTCCCATTTAAACACATGTAAAGATAAACCATGGATATTTAAAAATCATGGGTTCGTTAATGAGTTTAAATGTTATTGAATGGCTTACCTTAAACTTCTCCAGTAAGTCTTCAGCGGTGGAGTGGCTCATGTACTGTGATCCCAGAACCAGGACTGCACTCGAGAGCCATTCTCATAATTCACCCAATACCTGACATGCACATCCAGTTGTTTTCTTTTGATGGTCCTGTTCATACTTACGTCAAACATGACAACGAAGCTCCCTTTTAATATATGGAGCGAGTCCAAATCGCGCAAGAAAAGCGGTTTTATCTTTACCACAAGTGACCCTGCGAGTCAGGGAACATCACCCTGGAGACGGTGTGAATGTCATCATTGGACGTATAGGAGTGATGTCGGCAAACCGTTTGCAAAGCCCATAGCACTTCTGCTTTCAGTGTGGGTTGAGGAGGATGTACTGAAGGCATTATTTGTCATGGGATCCGGAGACACTGCCAAAACGGGTGTAGGCCTATCTTTAGAGGTTGTACTTATCTCCACTGAATAAACATAAATCTGGGCTTATTCTATACTGAACAAAAATATAAACGCAACACTCTTGTTTCTGCTCCCATTTTTCATGAGATGGACTTAAAGACCTACAATTCATTCCAGATACACAATATTACCATTTCTCTCAAACATTTCTCACAAATCAGTCTAAATGTGTGATAGTGAGCACTTCTGCTTTGCTGAGATAATCCATCCCACCTCACAGGTGTGCCACATCAAGATGCTGATCTGACATCATGGGTAGTGCACAGGTGTACCTTATACTGCCCACAATAAAAGGCCACCCTGGAATGTGCAGTTTTTTGCTTTATTGGGGGTCTGGGGACTCAGAACCGGTCAGTATCTGGTGTGACCACCATTTGCCTCATGCAATGCAACACATCTTCTTCGCATAGAGTTTATCAGATTGTCAATTGTGGCCTGTGGAATGTTGGTCCACTCCTCTTCAATGGCTGTGCGAAGTTGTTGGATATTAGTGGGAACTGGTACACGCTGTCGTATACGCCGGTCAAGCACATCCCAAACAAGAGCAGCTGACCTGAGAAATAAGAAATAAGCTAAGCTGGAAACCTGGACCCTCCGACCAAGAATGCGTGAAGTACCCTCAGAAGGTCTACTAGAAGATGTACGTAGAAGACTACTACAGATCAGCTGATCTACACCACAGCAACAGTGATCCTTGAGCTGGAGCCGGACCGTCTTTGAAGACTCCGTAAATCTCCGTATAATAATATATATCTACGGGAACGAGAAAGGAGAAAGCAGAGAACAAGAACAAGATTTGTAAATGTAAGATTTGAAGGACCCCCGGCATGAAAAATAGAATAGTTCTCGTCATTAGTGAACATGTGTCTCGTCATTGTGTATCATGGACAGTAAGAGGGGGATCAATAGAGTGTTGTTATTATAACGTCTAAAAAGTCTGTCGATAAATCAATAAGAAAATAAATGAAGTCGTTTTCGCGAACACGCGAACAGGGGCCGGACCGACTGTAGGGGGCGTGGCCAGAGACAGCCATAGCTGTCAAGTCTCCCGTTTTGGCCGGGAAACTACCGTATTTTACTTCTCTTTCCCGCCGTCCTCCCGTATTAGTATTTTCCCGTAAATCTCCCTTATATTATATAGTTGCTGGATAGTGTAGTGGTAAGATCGCCGCCTTTCACACGGGAGACCGGGGTTCGAATCCCGGTTGTGGCCAAAAATATATTTTATATATTTTATATATTTATATTTATATTTATATTATATTTTATATAATTTATATTATTTTATATTTCCTGTCTTAAAATGTAAGGGATACTGGAGCCTCCCGTTTTGGCCGGGAAACTACCGTATTTTACTTCTCTTTCCCGCCGTCCTCCCGTATTAGTATTTTCCCGTAAATCTCCCTTATATTATATAGTTGCTGGATAGTGTAGTGGTAAGATCGCCGCCTTTCACACGGGAGACCGGGGTTCGAATCCCGGTTGTGGCCAAAAATATATTTTATATATTTTATATATTTATATTTATATTTATATTATATTTTATATAATTTATATTATTTTATATTTCCTGTCTTAAAATGTAAGGGATACTGGAGCCTCCCGTTTTGGCCGGGAAACTACCGTATTTTACTTCTCTTTCCCGCCGTCCTCCCGTATTAGTATTTTCCCGTAAATCTCCCTTATATTATATAGTTGCTGGATAGTGTAGTGGTAAGATCGCCGCCTTTCACACGGGAGACCGGGGTTCGAATCCCGGTTGTGGCCAAAAATATATTTTATATATTTTATATATTTATATTTATATTTATATTATATTTTATATAATTTATATTATTTTATATTTCCTGTCTTAAAATGTAAGGGATACTGGAGCCTCCCGTTTTGGCCGGGAAACTACCGTATTTTACTTCTCTTTCCCGCCGTCCTCCCGTATTATTTTCCCGTAAATCTCCCTTATAATATATATATATATATATTATATTATATAGTTGCTGGATAGTGTAGTGGTAAGATCGCCGCCTTTCACACGGGAGACCGGGGTTCGAATCCCGGTTGTGGCCAGAAACAACTGCTATCACAACTAGAGATTGATGAGGTACAACACGATTGCTACGACAAGGGGGAGCCAGGACGACAGGTCAGGGGGGAGATATCATCATCCCCACATTCCGAGATTGGGTACCAAGCCCCATATATATTAGTAGGCTGAATACAAGAGAGACTAGTAGGCTGAATACAAGAGCAGCTGACCTGAGAAATAAGAAATAAGCTAAGCTGGACCAAGAATGCGTGAAGTACCCTCAGAAGGTCTACTAGAAGATGTACGTAGAAGACTACTACAGATCAGCTGATCTACACCACAGCAACAGTGATCCTGGAGCCGGACCGTCTTTGAAGACTCCGTAAATCTCCGTATAATAATATATATCTACGGGAACGAGAAAGGAGAAAAATAATAATAATAATAATAATAAAATAATTTAATAATAAGAGAAAAATAAGAGAATAGTTCTCGTCATTAGTTCTCGAACATGTGTCTCTGTTCTCGAACATGTGTCTCTGTATGGACAGTAATCAATAGAGTGTTGTTATTATAACGTCTAAAAAGTCTGTCGATAAATCAATAAGAAAATAAATGAAGTCGTTTTCGCGAACACGCGAACAGGGGCCGGACCGACTGTAGGGGGCGTGGCCAGAGACAGCCTGCTGACCATAGCTGTCAAGTCTCCCGTTTTGGCCGGGAAACTACCGTATTTTACTTCTCTTTCCCGCCGTCCTCCCGTATTAGTATTTTCCCGTAAATCTCCCTTATATTATATAGTTGCTGGATAGTGTAGTGGTAAGATCGCCGCCTTTCACACGGGAGACCGGGGTTCGAATCCCGGTTGTGGCCAAAAATATATTTTATATTATTTTATATATTTATATTATTTTATATTTCCTGTCTTAAAATGTAAGGGATACTGGAGCCTGGTTGCGGATGGCTCACGGCGGGTGCCGGAAAATTTCCTTTATTTTCAAATCCAAACCTTGACAGGTATGCTGCTGTTCCAAATCATGGGTGCATGTTACAAGTGCGGAACATATTTTAACTTAGTACTAACTTAGCATCATATTTGATCTGATTCGACTGAATATCCCAGGTTTCCATCTCTCATGCATCTGGTGTGACGTGTTTTCAGACTCTCAGGCTGGCGCAAAGAAATCTTACGGGAATTGAACGTCTCACTCCGGCCAGCTGACCAAAGTTCGGTAACCTTGGTATTGTGTGTAGGAGATTCGCTATAACTATAATTTCGTTCTCCATTTACATGCCCGTAGTGTCTTTAAGTGTTATGTAGTTTTGCCTGAAACGCAAAAATAAAACAAAGCAATTAAAGCCGATCAGTGGCTCAAATTGTGCTGTAGCGATTGAAGAACTTTTGTCGGAAGTTGGATTCGAACTTGGGATGCCTTACTTGGGAGAACAGAATACCAGAATAGAGTAGGTTAAGTCCAGCCTTGGCTTCCAAGCTGACGTTTTTCTACATATGTGCTTGTGTATCATGGACAGTAAGAGGGGGCAGGCAAGGAGAGAATTTCTCTCTTTGGGGATCAATAGAGTGTTGTTATTATAACGTCTAAAAAGTATGATGGTCTGTCGATAAATCAATAAGAAAATAAATGAAGTCGTTTTCGCGAACACGCCGAATTATAACTATAATTTCGTTCTCCATTTACATGCCCGTAGTGTCTTTAACCGGCTGCACAAACTGGATCCGCCTCCATTACGACACAACTTTGCCCTTATTGGCTTAAGAATTTAGTCACATACATGACGTATATCTGCTATTTCTCCCGAGAAGCAGGTAAAGCAGTGGTAACTGCTTTGTAGTTAATTTACCTGGTAAAATTAAGTTTAAATAAATGATATAAATACTGTAATAGTACTCGTGAGCTTTGTTTATTTGTTATTAGTTATTGTAATGTTGCGCTGCTTTATTTGTTTAATCGTCTAGTCTGTGGAGACATTCAAGTTAATCAAATAAGAATTGCACTGTACACTGTACATGACCATAAAAACTTTGTATCCTTGAAATAAATGTTTTTGATCTTTTCCTTGGCAGTTATCTTTTTACACAGGGCCTCTATGTACACGATAGTTTTTTTTTTCACGACTAACAGTATGGATCAGGAGTTGGTTATTGTAAAAGAAGTAATGTGCATGCAGGTGATATTTGTATAGATTTATCCACACCCTTGTAGCAGTGCTGCCATTGCAGTCAGATCTCGCAAACTAGGAGTATTAGTTGTCTTTATTTCTCTTTATTTCTTGACGCCAACCCTCTCCATTAATCCGGGCTTGGGACTGGCACCTACCTGAGCTGGCTTGCTCCCTTAAGTGGCTGGGTTAGGCTAAACTATATATATATATTTACCAAGACTACAATAAAACATCTCGAAATGTGTAGTCTAGCAAAACGCAGTTTAAAGAAGGTAGCCTACCTGGCGAAATTGCAAACAAATTAAGGGCGTTAGGCAGCCTTTAGATCCTACCCATCATGCACTGCAGTTTTTTGCTAATTCCTCAAATGGAAAACTGTCCATCCATCCATCCATTTTCCAAACCGCTTATCCTACTGGATCGCGGGGGGTCTGGAGCCTATCCCGGAAGCAATGGGCACGAGACAGGGAACAACTCAGGATGGCGGGCCAGCCCATCGCAGGGCACACTCACACACTCCTATGGGCAATTTAGCAACTCCAATTAGCCTCAGCATGTTTTTGGACTGTGGGGGAAACCAGAGTACCCGGAGGAAACCCCACGATGACATGGGTAGAACATGCAAACTCCACACACATGTGACCCAGGTGGAGACTCGAACCCGGGCCCTAGAGGTGTGAGGCAACAGTGCTAACCACTGCACCACCATGCTGCCCCCTAAATGGAAAACCATTAAATACAAAAGGAAAACAAAAGTGCTGTAAGACTGTATACTTATGTGTATGTTAGTAAAGGCTGTAGCTGACACAACGGACCCCACTAATTAGAAAGGGGTAATTGTACACATGTGGCATCCAGTATGTTCTTCTATAACAGTTTTTAAAAAAAAAAAAAAACTCACATTACACAAATTGGCACTATCAAAACGAGGATTATGGGGAAAATGGGGACTGTGATGGAGATTACATACACGTAGGCATGGTATTTAGTTTTTTTTTAATCTGGTCACCTTCCAGAGTAATTGTAAACTAAAACCATCTTCACCCTATTTGATTCTTTATAAATGGACAATCAGTCGTGCAGTAAATGGGGGTATAGAGAGACACAGAGCTTGTCTAACAAGAAACCCTGGGAAGCTAACATTAATAGGGTGGGTATGGATAGCAAAACCATTGATACAGATTACAGATTTATATCTCACCTGAACCCTGGCGGGCTCCGTGCCAATAGGGGTTGGGATTAGGGTTAGTTAACTTAAGTAGTAATATTGATGTGTATATTCTCCTATTCTCCAGTCAGTGAATCGTGAAACGTAATGTTAATATGTTTCTATACCTATATGTTCTGCTTAAAAACCCATAAAGGCAAGCACAGTGTTTAGACATTCTGTTACTTAGACTAGTAAACACTAAGATCCTTCAGCTTTCAATTAACCTGACACAACAGTCTAAACAACAAATGTGTGCCATGTCATTTGTCATCTTTACATCTTGTATCCTTTATATGGTAATTGGATTTTCAAGGTGGAATTGCAGGTCGATCATTTTAAGGATCTAGATGTAAACCTCCCTGGTGTTGCTTTAATATTTTTTTTGCACAATTTGCTTCACACACTTCCTCCAGCAGAGAAGCTTACAATACTACACCCCACCAAATGACTGGATGATGCCTTTTTATTTAAGGTCTGGCTGTGAGCCTCGATTACCGATACACTATCTTCAGGCTCCTGCCGGGATCAGTCAGTATGGTGGACCTTTGGAGGAATGGGTACAAAACCATCAGGAAAGTTTGCAGGTGCTTCAAGAGTATGTGAAGGCTTAGTTGGAGGAACAAGCCACACCACGAAATCGGAAACACAATGAGTTGGTTAATGATTAGGGGTTTGATGAAGGTCAGCTGGTGTGTTTGCGGAACCATGTTCGAGGTAAAATACAGGATCATTGGGATGCCTGTTTGTATATGGTAGTTCGGTGTCCCCAAGATCAGGGTGCAGTTTACTCTGCAACTCCAATGGAGGGGGACGGGGTTGTCCGTCAAGTTCACCGAACAGAGTTGCGTCCAGTACCACAGGGGGTTGTTATGTCAGGGGAAGATGTTCTGGTAATGTCTCCTGAGTCTGGGTTGCCCACAGGGGCAACAGAAATGGAATCGGATGAGGACTCTGTGGTTTTACGGGGACAGGGCTGGTGGGAGGGGTCGCAATAGAGCATCCACAAGTAGGCCTCGTATAATGGAGGAGGTTATGTCCCCCCCGAGGTGTAGAGACCAGTTAAACGTTCGGTGAGGTCCACCACTGGTCATCATACCAACCCTTATAAGTTACCACGGTCAGTGAATGATCGTTCGGTTGGGGAGGAAGACCAGTGGTTTGGGGATAGAATTCTTAGCTGTGATCGTTGGGTCATCAATTTCATTTTGGGGGATGGATTGTAGCCAGGCAATTATAGGCAGGTATAGGAACTGCAGTTCGGACTGGAGGCATAGCCGGGGCGAGATGGCTGTGCATGTTCCGATGGTAGGGCATATTGGCAAAGGAGCAGGCACGGGAAAGACAGGCAGGGTCCTGATAGATTTGGGGGAGCATCGGCGGGCATATTGAATTTGCAGTGTAGCAGCCTTTCTGTTTGCTTGTTTCAGGGGTGAACAATCTTATCCGCAAAGGGCCGGTGTGTATGCAGGTTTTCGCTGCAACTCCCTAATTAGATTTCTAATTAGAGGACTGATTAGCTGAAGAGTCCTCATACCTGGTTTTGAAGAGCTGACCTAAAGGTTACCCCAAAAACCTGTTTTTTTTTTGTTTGAATGGGGCAGTGAGTCATGGGGTAAACTACTGTTCTTTAGGGGTTTTCAAGGTGGAATTACGGGTCGATAATTTTAAGGATCAGGTTGTAAACCTCCCTGGTGTTGCTTTAATATGTTTTATCTGAGGTTGTATCGTGTATTATCAAGCCAGCCGGCTTAGTGGCCTCGGGAGCGGGGTTTAGTGGGAGCAGCTGGCTAGTTTTATTTTCTTTTTTGTTTGTGTCTTTTTCTTTGTTGTATGTATATTTTGGGTTCATTATTAGGCAGGCTGGGCCTTTTGGCACCTGTAGTCTGGGTGCTGGATTGCCCATAGGGGTCTTTTTTATTGCTGTGATTTGCTGTGTCATTCACTAGTGTGATTTGTGCTGGATGTGTTTTTAAGGTTGTGCTGTGGCGTGTACCTGAGCAAACTTTGGGCAACCTGTTCTCTTGTTGGCTTTATTGACAAAGGGTGGATTAGTCTAATTACGGCCTGCTACAAATAGCTGCATATAACGTATAAAAAAAATCACCTTATGGGTGCTCCGTAGGGTAGCAAGATCTTGAGTTTTTTTTACAGTACTCGGGTACGTTTTAAAATTTTCGACCAATCAGCAAACATTATTCTGACAGCATAGCTGGGAAACCAATGAAAAGTGAGTGCAACGTTCTAGAACTTGACTTCGGGTTGACGCTCCCTATAAAAGAGCTGGGTACTGCTTCAAGGCGTTCAGTTGGCGCTACCTCCTGATAGAGTAGCACTGTACGGCTCTTGTTCCGTAAAACAACATCAAAAGGATGAAAAAAAAAACAATATTTAAAGAAGACGAAAAAAATCAATTTTTAAAGAAGACGAAAAAAACATCGTCTAAAAAAATAAGCCAAAAAAATAATATCCGAAGAAGGAAAAACATGCAAAGTAAAAAAAAACAAACAAAAATAAAAAACAATATCCAAAGAAGAAGGAAAAAAACATCCAAAGGGAGAAAAGAAGAACTGAAGGGCCAACGAGGTAGGAGGAAATACAAATTTCGTTTCAGCACCGTTGGAGTGCCAAGCCGTGAAAAGCATTTGGCCAGAAGACAAGGTAAGTGTTGTATCTGTTATTTTAAAACAGCGCTTTTCAAAATGCTGCTTTATAATCGTTTGAGATCGTTAGCCAGTGTGACAGCTGAAGGCTTTTTGAGTTTACCAACATAAAGTTTTATTTCTGTATTAGGACATTGTCAGGAACAATGATGTGTTCATCGCTATGATGTGGTCAAAAAGCGATGCATTGAATCTTAGAAACATTTGTGATTTTTCAAACGATGCTTTTCCTTTTATTTAATCAGTAAAATTTCCATCGGTTTTATATAGTGCCCCTTGAAATATGTCTTTAGCTCATTTTCCGGGCATTTTACTAGAATGCATCCTGAGAAATACACAAGCTCTGCTGCATTTCCGTGCCTCGATGTTTAGTGCCGAGTATAATTGTTGCAGTTGCCTTTTATATATTCCATGAGACCTGTTGGTACCAAGAGAAGTGTGAGACTGTCAGGGTGAATTTATCATACAATCGCACGCATAAATACCTGAGGGTTGCCAGTCCTTTTGCGTTGTTACAGGAGGACTAGAGCTGACGAGTGTGTTTCTACACACTATCAAGGGCATTGTAGTACAGTTTTCTCAGGTGGGAGAATGCTGCCGATCTCCTATTTGACAATACAGCCCTTGATATATTAGAATATTACAGAACTAGAAGCCTTTTGCAAGGAAGAATGTGAGAAAATCCCAAGTACAAGAACTGAAAGCCTTTCAGCTGGCTATAAGAAGCGCTTGTAAGCTGTGATATCTGGCAGAGGAGGTGTTACTAAGTACTGATTACGTAGGGTGCCCAAACTTTTGCAGAGTGCCATAATAATGTTTTTATTTTGTAATTTTGTTCAATTTATGGCATAAAAAGTAACTATTCATCAATGTTTGCTGAAAATATTGTGTATTTTTCCCCCAGTTCCTAAAGAGACTGTATTAACTGATATTGTTGCTTTTGTAATTGAAAAGATGTTATTTGTCAAGGGGTGCCAAACCTTTGCATAAGACTGTACACAGTGTGTGTATGTGTTTATGTGAGTGTGTGTCTGTGTGTGTGTGTGTATATATATATATGTGTGTGTGTGTATATATTTCTGTATATGCATGTGTATATATATATTTATATATAGTTCACACACATTCAAACTTATTTGAATACACATTCAAAATTATTTTTATTATTATTATTTTCGTTTTTTTTTTTTTTTTTGTGTTTTAAAATTTTTTATTTTTGCAATGGAAATAAAAATAAAGCAGTCCTCCGTAGAGGAGGGGTGGTGGAGGGAATATATATATATATATACATATATATAAAATAATTGTCACACAACTGGGGTGACATGCCTATCCTGCTCACCCAATTTTAGTGCACTTTAGTTATGCATAATGACCTTCTAGTCTCGATACACCCATATATATATATGTATATATATATATAGTTTTTTTTGTTTTTTTTTTTGCAATAGACAATAAAAATAACGCAGTTCTCCATAAAGGAGGGATGGTGGATGGAATATATATATACATATATATAAAATAATTGTCACACAACCTGGGTGACATGCCTTGCCTGCTCACCCAGTTTTAGTGCACCTTAGTTATTCATAATGACCATCTAGTCTCGATACACCCATAAATATATATGTATATATATATAGTTTTTTTTGTTTTTTTTTTGCAATAGACAATAAAAATAACGCAGTTCTCCATAAAGGAGGGATGGTGGATGGAATATATATATACATATATATAAAATAATTGTCACACAACTTGGGTGACATGCCTTGCCTGCTCACCCAATTTTAGTGCAACTTAGTTATCCATAATGACCAACTAGTCTCGATACACCCATATATATATATATATATATGTACATATATATATAGTTTTTTTATTAGCAATAGAAAAGAAAAATAACGCAGTTCTCCGTAAAGGAGGGATGGTGGATGGAATATATATATACATTTATATAAAATAATTGTCACACAACCTGGGTGACATGCCTTGCCTGCTCACCCAATTTTAGTGCACTTTAGTTATCCATAATGACCATCTAGTCTCGATACACCCATGAATATATATATATATATATATATATATATATATATATATATATATATAGTTTTTCTGTTTTTTTTTTGCAATAGACAATAAAAATAACGCAGTTCTCCGTAAAGGAGGGATGGTGGATGGAATATGTATATGCATATATATAAAATAATTGTCACACAACCTGGGTGACATGCCTTGCCTGCTCACCCAATTTTAGTGCACCTTAGTTATCCATACTGACCATCTAGTCTCGACACACCCATATATATATATATATATATATATATATATATATATATATATATATATATATATATATGTATATATATAGATATTTTTTCTTTTTCTTGTGTTTTTTTTTCGCAATGGATATTAAAAATAAAGCAGTCCTCCGTAAAGGAGGGGTGGTGGAGGGAATATATATATACATATATATATAAAATAATTGTCACACAACCTGGGTGACATGCCTTGCCTGCTCACCCAATTTTAGTGCAACTTAGTTATCCATAATGACCAACTAGTCTCGATACACCCATATATATATATATATATATGTACATATATATAGTTTTTTTATTAGCAATAGAAAAGAAAAATAACGCAGTTCTCCGTAAAGGAGGGATGGTGGATGGAATATATATATATATATATATATATATATATATATATATATATATATATATATATATATATATATATATATATATACATTTATATAAAATAATTGTCACACAACCTGGGTGACATGCCTTGCCTGCTCACCCAATTTTAGTGCACTTTAGTTATCCATACTGATCATCTAGTCTCGACACACCCATATATATATATATATATATAATATATATATATATATATATATATATGTATATATATATAGATATTTTTTCTTTTTCTTGTGTTTTTTTTTCGCAATGGATATTAAAAATAAAGCAGTCCTCCGTAAAGGAGGGGTGGTGGAGGGAATATATATATACATATATATATAAAATAATTGTCACACAACCTGGGTGACATGCCTTGCCTGCTCACCCAATTTTAGTGCAACTTAGTTATCCATAATGACCAACTAGTCTCGATACACCCATATATATATATATATATATGTACATATATATAGTTTTTTTATTAGCAATAGAAAAGAAAAATAACGCAGTTCTCCGTAAAGGAGGGATGGTGGATGGAATATATATATATATATATATATATATATATATATATATATATATATATATATATATATATATATATACATTTATATAAAATAATTGTCACACAACCTGGGTGACATGCCTTGCCTGCTCACCCAATTTTAGTGCACTTTAGTTATCCATACTGACCATCTAGTCTCGACACACCCATATATATATATATATATATATATATATATATATATATATATATATATATATATATGTATATATATAGATATTTTTTCTTTTTCTTGTGTTTTTTTTTCGCAATGGATATTAAAAATAAAGCAGTCCTCCGTAAAGGAGGGATGGTGGATGGAATATATATATAAAATAATTGTCACACAACCGGGGTGACATGCCTTGCCTGCTCACCCAATTTTAGTGCACCTTAGTTATTCATAATGACCATCTAGTCTCGATACACCCATAAATATATATGTATATATATATAGTTTTTTTATTAGCAATAGAAAAGAAAAATAACGCAGTTCTCCGTAAAGGAGGGATGGTGGATGGAATATATATATATATATACATTTATATAAAATAATTGTCACACAACCTGGGTGACATGCCTTGCCTGCTCACCCAATTTTAGTGCACTTTAGTTATCCATAATGACCATCTAGTCTCGATACACCCATGAATATATATGTATATATATATATATATATATATATATATAGTTTTTCTGTTTTTTTTTTGCAATAGACAATAAAAATAACGCAGTTCTCCATAAAGGAGGGATGGTGGATGGAATATGTATATGCATATATATAAAATAATTGTCACACAACCTGGGTGACATGCCTTGCCTGCTCACCCAATTTTAGTGCACCTCAGTTATCCATACTGACCATCTAGTCTCGACACACCCATATATATATATATATATATATATATATATATATATATATATATATGTATATATATATATAGATATTTTTTCTTTTTCTTGTGTTTTTTTTTCGCAATGGATATTAAAAATAAAGCAGTCCTCCGTAAAGGAGGGGTGGTGGAGGGAATATATATATACATTTATATAAAATAATTGTCACACAACTGGGGTGACATGCCTTGCCTGCTCACCCAATTTTAGTGCACCTTAGTTATCCATAATGACCAACTAGTCTCGATACACCCATAAATATATATGTGTATATATATATATATATAGTTTTTTGTGTTTTTTTTTGCAATAGACAATAAAAATAACGCAGTTCTCCATAAAGGAGGGATAGTGGATGGAATATATATATACATATATATAAAATTATTGTCACACAACCTGGGTGACATGCCTTGCCTGCTCACCCAATTTTAGTGCACCTTAGTTATCCATACTGACCATCTAGTCTCGATACACCCATATATATATATATATATATATATGTACATATATATAGTTTTTTTATTAGCAATAGAAAAGAAAAATAACGCAGTTCTCCGTAAAGGAGGGATGGTGGATGGAATATATACATACATATATATAAAATAATTGTCACACAACCTGGGTGACATGCCTTGCCTGCTCACCCAATTTTAGTGCAACTTAGTTATCCATAATGACCAACTAGTCTCGATACACCCCATAAATATATATGTATATATATATATATATATATATAGTTTTTTTATTTTTTTCGTAATGGACAATAAAAATAACGCAGTTCTCCGTAAAGGAGGGATGGTGGATGGAATATATATATACATATATACATTTATATAAAATAATTGTCACACAACCTGGGTGACATGCCTTGCCTGCTCACCCAGTTTTAGTGCACCTTAGTTATCCATACTGACCATCTAGTCTCGATACACCCATAAATATATATACTGAACAAAAATATAAACGCAACACTCTTGTTTCTGCTCCCATTTTTCATGAGATGGACTTAAAGACCTACAATTCATTCCAGATACACAATATTACCATTTCTCTCAAAACATTTCTCACAAATCAGTCTAAATGTGTGATAGTGAGCACTTCTGCTTTGCTGAGATAATCCATCCCACCTCCACAGGTGTGCCACATCAAGATGCTGATCTGACATCATGGGTAGTGCACAGGTGTACCTTATACTGCCCACAATAAAAGGCCACCCTGGAATGTGCAGTTTTTTGCTTTATTGGGGGTCTGGGGACTCAGAACCGGTCAGTATCTGGTGTGACCACCATTTGCCTCATACAATGCAACACATCTTCTTCGCATAGAGTTTATCAGATTGTCAATTGTGGCCTGTGGAATGTTGGTCCACTCCTCTTCAATGGCTGTGCGAAGTTGTTGGATATTAGTGGGAACTGGTACACGCTGTCGTATAACGCCGGTCAAGCACATCCCAAACATGCTCAAACGGGTGACATGTCCGGTGAGTATGCTGGCCATGCAAGAACTGGGACATTTTCAGCTTCCAAGAACTGTGTACAGATCCTTGCAACATGGGGCCGTGCATCATCTGTCTGAGTGGCTGGTCTCAGACGATCTTGGAGGTGAACCTGCTGGATGTGGAGGTCCTGGGCTGGTGTGGTTACACGTGGTCTGCGGTTGTGAGGCCGGTTGGATGTACTGCCATATTCTCTGAAACGCCTTTGGAGGACGGCTTATGGTTGAGAAATGAAGAGACGGCTTATGGTTGAGAAATGAACATTCAATGCACGAGCAACAGATCTGGTTGACATTCCTGCTGTCAGCATGCCAATTGCACGCTCCCTCAATGCTTGTGGCATCTGTGGCATTTTGCTGTGAGACAAAACTGCACATTCCAGGGTGGCCTTTTATTGTGGGCAGTATAAGGTACACCTGTGCACTACCCATGATGTCAGATCAGCATCTTGATGTGGCACACCTGTGAGGTGGGATGGATTATCTCAGCAAAGCAGAAGTGCTCACTATCACACATTTAGACTGATTTGTGAGAAATGTTTGAGAGAAATGGTAATATTGTGTATCTGGAATGAATTGTAGATCTTTAAGTCCATCTCATGAAAAATGGGAGCAAAAACAAAAGTGTTGCGTTTATATTTTTGTTCAGTGTATGTATATGTATACATATAGTTTTTTTTGTGTTTGTGAAAACGGGTCTTTAATCGGGGAAACGGAGCGGGTAGAGCAGGACGGAACGCAGGCATTGACAAACTACAATGACGGACAGGGCAAACAGGTAAGACCAGGACTTAAAATAGGTCATGACTAATCAAAGTAATCGGGCAAAGCAGGAGACGATCAGGGAAGCACACGTGGGTAATCAGGGGGCGTGGCACACACGAGGAGCGGACAAGCCGGGCATATATGTATATCTATATAAAACCTCATTAATGAGGGACAGGGAACAGAACGGACAGACAGAACTGGCACAGGGGAAGGAGCCAGGACAAGACTTGACATAAGACAGGAAAGGCAGAGAAACAGATCAGAAAGGGGGACACGGAGGGAACAGGCAGGACAAAAGGACCGGGAGTGAACGAAGGGAACATCGGGGAAAGAGGAGCAGAAGCCAGAGGGACGAGGGACAAAGAGAGGAGGGACAGAGACAGGAGGAACAAAGCGAGGGGGAGCAGAGGCAGGAGGGACAAAGACGGGAGGCCAGGGAGAGAAGGAGGGGGAACCAAGAGGAGCCCGAGGGAGACCCAGCGGGCGACGGGAGGCAGCCGGAAGGGCTGCAGGCGGCCGGGAGGCCGGAGCCGGAGGGGCCGAGGAGACGGGGTGAGGGACAGACGCAGGGACGAAGGAGGGAGTCGGAGGGGAGACCAGGGAAGGGGACGAAGGAGCTGGAAGGGACCCTGGCGAGGGCAAGGAGAGAGGGGGAGCCGCAGCAGACGGCGACGTCCTCCGACACGCCAGAGCGGGAGGACCAGCAGGCGAATGAGGAGCCGCCGTCGGGGGGCCCGCAGGCAACCGATAAGACGCCGGAGGAGGGACCGAGGCAGGGCGACGAGGCCGCGGAGGGGGACCCGCAGACGACAGCCGACCCGGAGGGCCAGGACCCGCAGGTGCCGACCAAGCCCTAGCGCCGGCGAGGGAGGGCGAGCCAGGGGGCTGGGCGGGTGGGACCCCAGCCGTGCGTCTGTGTCCTCTCCCCTTATGGGACACAGACATAAGGACCTGCGGCCGGGGTCGGGCTCGTCGGGGTGAGGGTACCAGAGTCACAGGGGGAGAAGGGACTGGAGTGGGGCCAGGGACTGGAGCTGCAGGCTGCAGAGGGGGCGCCTGCCCGGGAGCTGCAGGCAGGGAAAGCGCCTCGGACGTGGGCGCGGTAGCTGCAGGCAGCGGAGACGGCTGCTCGGGCTCTGGGGCCGCAGGGGGCACTTATTTTATTATATAAAATAAGTGTCACACAACCGGGGTGACATGCCTTGCCTGCTTGTGGGATGAGGAAGACTCAGGGACTGGAAATGGGATTAAAACTGAAGATGTGCTCATTCCTTTGTGTATTTACAAATTTTCCTTCCGTCAGACATGAGGAGTTTGCTGCTATATTTGGCACTAATAGAGATTCTGATGCTGCTATTTTTATTGTCTATTAGTTTGTTATTATTTACAAGTTCTGTTGTGTTTTTGCATTTTTCTCTTCTGGTTAATTAACTGCTGTCTGTTTGCTGTGAAGTATGAGTGTGGTGAGTAAGACTCAGGGACTGGAAGTGGGATTACAACTAAAGATAACATGCTTATTCCTTTTTGTATTGTTTACAAATTTCCTTCCGTCAAACATGAGGAGTTTGCTGCTATATTGTGCACTAACAGAGATTCTGATGCTGCTATTTTTATTGTTTATAAATGTGTTATTGTTTCCAAGTTGAGTATTCAATAAATGCTAAATTGAGAAATTTTGTGTATCGTTTGTTATTATTAGTGTGATATTTTACCATGCAAATAGAGGGGAAAACGTCCAATTATCGGCCAAAAAAAATCAGCAGCATATATCGGCCATCGCCTGACCCTTGACTTGAAAAACCCATATCGGTCGACCTCTAGTAACAGTACATTCTGTCCAATTCATCCATCGAGTTAAGTCACACACCCACTTGAGGGGGCACTCCGGCAGACGTGAGGATGGGGATGTTCTTTCCGCTATAACATCCACTGCAGAAGTACATCTCGCTCCTGTTCACAGGGCTTACTTCAATGATGAAGCAGGGCTGGTTGTCTGGACAAGAAGTTGTCCTGCTGCTGGGTCTCGGTGCCGTTTTTCCACCTAAGCTTGAAGGTGGAAATGTGTTCCAACTTGGTCCCTGGGACTGCAGCATAGCCAAACATCGCGAGCAGCGTCGGCCACACCCACCACCAGAACCATCACACCGTCCTATACACATAAAGAAGAACTAAAACATAGAGTGTTGTGACAATCTATGCGTTAATGTTTGGCAGCATAGGTGATTCATTAAAATTATACCGAAGAATGGAAAATGTGATATTTAGAATATTTTTTGCCATTTAGTAGCTAATTTAAGCACTTACCCAATGCCTCAATTTGTTTTAGGTCAGTAATGTCTGAGCCAAAAGAATGAATGTATGAATTTAATACAATTCACCCACTCCCACCCCACACACAAATCTGAAATTCAATTTAAGACACTTCTTAAACATTAGTGCATTAACAAAAAAGGAAAATCTTAAGAGATTCAGTAGGATTTTCTATGTTAGACTTAAGCTAATAGTTCAATAGTTTTTACATATTTCAATATACCAATTTGACTTTAATGTTGAAACAGATGCTAAAACATGGAATAATTTCATAACTAGAGAAACATGTTATTCACAAACACTAGCAAAGGTAGCTTATAGTTAAGCTTACTTAAGTCAGCAAGTCAGGCTACAGTGTGTAAGAATAGTCGTAAACGATAATTTGTCTCAGTCTTACATGACAGAATAAGTAAACAGAAAATATAAAATGGCTGAAACAGCGTCATTAACGCCAGCTACAGTAGAGGCGCAGAAAAGGTGTCATGACTGAAGTATTCCCAAACTCTGGAAGACCGTATGCGAGCCTTTTTTGCCGCGTGTTTCTCCAGAGGCTCCGGAGCTCCGCTGGTTGAGACAGCCATGTTGGTTCATGTGCAGGGGGACGAGCGGCAAATTTCTTTTTTGCAGGGTGGTAGGTGATGTCTCATTAATATTTATGAGAGAAGTGCTACATGATTGGCCAGTGCATGCCAGTGCATGCCCAAAATGGTGCGGCACTGCATCCAAGCCTGCGGCACTCAGAGTCACAAATACAGTGGAAACCATTTGTAGTAATTACGTCTGTCTGGCTGATTTCCAACTAATTGATATTTGTATATTTATTACATGAATATAAGGTAATATAAGGTAATAGAAGAGGTATTTAATGGTTTTCCATCTGAGGAATTTGCAAAAAACTGCAGTGCATGATGGGTCGGACCTAAAGGCTGCCTTAACGTCCTCATCTGTATGACGACATACATCAAGACTAGGAAGGTGCATAATGTTCATGTCTGGTTGCGTTTGTTGGTCCAGAAAGTAATTCAATTTCGCCATGTAGGTTACGTTCTTAAAAACTGCTTGGATATAGCCCGATTATATGCTGTGGGCCTTTTAATTTCTTTGTTTACCAGGTAGGCTACCTTCTTTAAACTGCGTTTTGTTAGACTACATATTTAGGGAGGTCTTTATAAATTTATAGTAGTCTTCATAAATATGTGCATAGTTTAGCCTAACCCAGCCACTTAAGGGAGAAAGCCAGCTCAACTAGGTGTCGGTCCCAAGCCCGGATTAATGGGGAGGGTTGGCGTCAAGAAATAAAGAGACTGTATCTTCACTGCATGACTGATGTCAAAATGTGTGAAATATGTGGTTGTATTAATAAATGCATTAAAGTAGGTTAATGATTCTGTGCTGTCTAAATTGTATAGAAAATTTCTACGTATAGCCAAACAAATCTCCTCCTGTTTGAAAAGGCATAGAAAAAGCAATTTAGCCACTAAAACTTTACAGTTTTTGTGAGGGACAGTCGAATTCTCTCGTTTCTCTCGTCAAGTTTTTTTGTGATCCTGCACCTACACTTTGCCGGCCCCAGGAGGATGGGCTCCCCCTTTGAGTTTGGTCCCTCCCAAGGTTTCTTCCTTCTTGGGAGTTTTTCCATCCTATCGGCGCCTATGGCTTACTCACTGGGGGCTTTGGGTGGGCATGATATAAAGCAAAGCATTTTCCCTCCCAGTTTCCTCCTCTGGTCCACATTGCAGGACCATCAGCCATCAGAAACAGTCAGACGGTCTCCTTCAGCTTCTTTAGTGTCCTTGGAAGCCAAGGCAGTTTTAGGTCTGAGAAGAGGTTTATCAGAAGGACACATATTACGTCGTTTGTCCTGAAATGTAACATGGGGAGGAAAAGTTAAGCGGTTTAGTCAGATTGGAGTCGTTTATTCAGCAGTGGCAGCGCCAGTGACTTAATGCTACAGGTGCTATAGGGGAGTGAGATTATTTAGACCGGGTGCTTTAGCTTTTCAGCTTATGTAGATGGTGTATAGAAGCACACAGCACGATAAGCTACAGCATGGATAAAATAGGATAAAATATGAAATTCTAACGTCTAGCTCACAGAGCCTCTATGTGTACTTTGAAGAAAAAATACACTACAAGTATGCTGTAAAAACCGCAAAAATGTCTTACACAATATACAGATTTTACAGATAGTTAAAGAAAAAATGAAACCAATATTTTGGGGGTGCTGTGGGGGTACTATGGTCATTGGAGGAGGAGCTAGAGCCCCCCCCCCCAAGCTTTTCCTTGGTGCTGCCACTGTTGTTCAGATTAAAAGTAACATTGTCATTAATAAACAGTACTCTGATCAAATTTTTGCATGTACAAACACAATCAAAGTTTAACCACATGTTTAGACACAATTACACACACCTGTTACATTTCCATAATGCTAAGACTCTCTACACTTACTTCATCCACTTTCTTGTTTGGTACACAGTCATTTGATGGATGTGTAAGATCATTACCAGACCGTCTGCTGCAAACTCTACAGTTAATGAATGGCTGCAAAAACACACAGACACACAAAAACAGTATTTAAAGAGTGGTGGGCAATAAATACAGTGAGAGAAGGTGTAGTAAAGATATATCTAATGATTTAAGGCAGAGCTGCTGGAGTGCAGGGTTTAATGACACAGAACAATTTTAGAGGAAAGAGCTTCCAAAGCAGGGTCACCATAAGGCTATATTATACAAAGCAAGTTCATCTAAAAGTATGAACAACAAATCCCGTTTAACTGAACACTGCTCTGTATTAAAATACTGTCCTCCGATCAAGCTAAGTGGTCCTGTAGTTCACTATTTAAAGAGGTAAATTTAAAGGGTAATTCACACTGCACATCTACCCTGCTCTGACCAGGTTTAATTACTGGCTTTCTAATTAAAACAAGAGTTAAGTCCTGCCCTTTCACCACAAAACACCACACTGCCATTTAAGGCTGATTTCAACAATGAGTTTTAGTTAACCTGGCTCGATTGAGTTAACTCTGGGTATGTAAAACCCGCTTTGTAGTACAGCCCACAGGTCTTTAAATAAGGCCAGCTAGGGTTCATAGCTCGAAGCATAATCTACAGGTCACCCCTCAGATGATTAGCATTTGCTTCTGCCTGGTAATCCAGCCTTTAAGCCTGTAAACCTACTAAAATTTGAGAATAAGGTGAAGGAACTGGCTCTTTGAGGCCACCTATGTATTTGTTACTTTATTGTTGGCTAACTTTCCCCCGCAGGGCATCAAAAAAGTTAACATGAACCTAAATTAATTTGCTAACTGATATGTCCAATGCTCACAGTCACAGTGACTCTTTACTTACCCTCTTGTCCATGAAAATACAGTCAGCCCGATGGTCTGTTGCAGTTGACTTTGGACATTTTGTTGCTCTCAAGAGAATCTCAATGTCAATGTATTCACTGCTGATCTAAATCACATAAACACGTTATATACAAAATTGCCTACAACTGTTTTAAAGGCAATATAACAAACAATAATCACCCAAAAAATGGCAAACTGTCACAGACTTGACTGCAGCAGATTCAGAGAGAAACTGTGAGAAGGTAAAATTGACCAGGGCTGAGATATACAACCATCACTTTCATTGTGAAGAGACATTAAGCATCATATGCATTGAAATTAAAACATCAAAATCAATGTGATACTCATTAGTTCAGCTTGCAGATGATGAAAGTTTCACACTTTTGTAAACACTTTCTCAGCAGTTACCTTCGGACGGCCCTGGATGTTATAGAAATTCATGTGCTGACGGGTTCCTTGATGAGCATTTTCGACTGCGAGTTTAATGGCCGTCTTGTGAGTGCAGGGAGACTGTGGTAATCTTGCTGGGCCTCTGTGGAGATAAGCAGAGCTCCATAAGCCAAAACCAGAAGCAGCAGGCGGGTCATCTTCCTCTCAGCTTTGAAGGGAGAAGCAGGACTGAGGACACTGATCTGTGGTCCCCTTATCCAGCACGTCCAGGGGCGTGTCCTTCACTCGAAACAAACAGACCTTTGAACAACATTGGAAAACTCTTCAGGATGAATTGAGGCAGGTGGTCAAGTGGGTTTATTGTTATTTCAGCAATATACACAGTACACAGTGAAAGGAAACATTGTTCCTCCTGGACCACGGTGCAACACAAAGAAGAAAAACAGAAACAACACAAGATGACACAAGTGCGGGCAAGATAGAACTATACAGAGTGAAAGGAGCACAAACAGAGGGAGAAAGTGCAAGATAAACACAAGAGCAACAATACAATACTACAGGACAAGACAGCGCAGTCAAGAACACAGAGTGCAGCCAGAGCTAACCTGAATAGGGGCATCAAGGTTGCCAGGCAGGCAGAGAAACAGAAAATAGAGGTCTACTTCACATACAACAACCCACAGTGGGTGTGGCAGGGAATACAACACATTACAAACTTCAAAGGCAACAACACCGTCACTGTTAACAGCAACGCCCTTTTAGCAAAGGAGCTAAACAGCTTCTTTGCTCGTCTGGAGGAACACAGAGCAGACATAGCCACACTGCCCCCTCCCCCAATCTCCAGCACTCACAGACTCCCTCTGCAGGAACACCACGCGAGAAGGCACATTGCATCTCTAGGTGTGTGGAGTTTAAGACAAGGCAAGTGATGCTACGATAATATAATTCCTTGGTAAGACCCCACCTAGAATATTGTGTGCGGGTTTGGTTACCATACCTTAAGAAGGACATTGCTGCCTTGGAAAAGGTGCAACGTAGGGCAACGAGAATGATTCCTGGTCTTAGAGGAATGTCTAATGAGGAGAGGTTAGCTGAGCTGAATCTGTTTAGCCTCGAGCAAAGGAGACTAAGGGGGGACATAATCCAGGTGTTTAAGATTCTAACAGGTCTGGATGCTGTTCAGCCAAATGGCTATTTCAATGTTAGTTTAAATACCAGAACTCGTGGCCATAAGTGGAAATTAGCTGGAGAACATTTTAAAACGAATTTGATGAAGCATTTCTGTACACAGCGTGTAGTTAGAGTATGGAATAGTCTTCCTGTTATTGTAACACAAGCTAAAACCCTGGGTTCTTTTAAATCAGAGCTAGATAAGATTTTTGAGCTATTAGCTAAGTTCTCCTCAAAGGAGCTTGATGGGCCGAATGGCCTCCTCTCATTTGTAAATCTCTTTGGTTCTTATGAGTCAGCTTACAGAGATGAGGTCCAGAAACTGATAGGTTGGAGTTCAGCAAACAATTTGGCACTAAACAGCACAAAGACAAAGGAATCACTGACTTCAGGAAGGATGGAGGCGACACTGGCCTGCCTAGATGGATGGATGGATGTTTTTATTGACATTGTAAGTACAATGAGATTTAGTTTGGAACGCGCCAGCAGCTACACAGTATATTTACAATTATATAGATTGTGAGGCATAAAATAAGGTGTGAGTAATATAACATAACGACATAATATAAGTAATCATTAATTAATCATTACAGATGGTATGAGGTGTGAACCGCTAGGCTGCTATGGCATGTTTGGTATCAAACCGATGGAAAATCACTCCAGTTTCCAAATCTGGTCAGTGGTTACCACGAAAGTGAATATATCAAAAGTTACACCAGCCTAACGAAAATCATCAATACAAGGGAAATCACTCTGGTCATAAATCTCAAAAGGACTGATACAGACCCCCTTCCGAAAGCCCGCCAAATGGATGGTCAGCCATTGGTCCAGGAGTCGAATTCCTGGTCACTCCTATTCACGAACTTTACACTATAAAACCTGGCACCTCAGAACAAAGCCAGGAGAGGAGAAACAGAAGGGAGGAGAAAACAAAAGACCATCAGCACGAAGAGAGGCAGAGAACATCAGCCCAAGAGAAGAGAAGCCCACAAGAAGCCCTCCTGAAGCCTATCAGTGAAGACCCAGCTGGACAGAGAACTGCAACCAAGCCCAAGCTTCACCAGGAGAGGGAATCAGAGGGGCTCCACTCCAACAACCGCTGCAAACACCGCGCCTCCCTGAGTGCCATCACCCATCAGCTCATCAGCCTCCGCAACCAACTGCCAAGACCCCCCCCCCCCCCCACTCTGCAACCAAGTAAACAAACTTCCTTTCATTTATAACAACCTAAACTCCTATTCACCTGCTATATTACTTTAGGACAGTATTTCCACAAATTGCTTGCTTTGCAGAACAGTATTTTCCCTTTTAAGGTTACTCATTTTAAATCTGGTCATTGCATTTTCATGATTACATTGTTTGTGTCCACTCCGTTATTTCGTGTTTATTGTTTGTTAGGTGTAATGTCTGTCTTATGTTAGTTATAGGAATAAATGCATGTCTTTTACACAACTTCAGCCTCCGTTCATTGAGTGCTCACAAGAATCCCTGCCTGTGCGATCTACGCTCTGAAACCTCAAATTCGCCTGAAATATCGCGAGACTCTCTCTCATTGGCCGTGAGGGGAGCTTCGCTACCGATCGTTTACATTACCTGGTGACGCAGCTCGTTGGACAAGCCTTCTATTCTAACCCAGGTTATTACGTGATACTGGTTATTAATGAGTTCCATTTAAGTCACACATTAACAGACTCACGGTGTTTCGCAATTGAGTTTGAGCCGACCATTCAGCATAAAAATTGGTTAATAATCACAAGGCACAAGGTTTAAACTTATTCTGAGCACACAATTTAAACTTTTTATGACCGAACGTGCAGTGAAGAAGCGCTACTGTCAACTGGTTGCAAAAGTCGCACTCATGGCAATCTGAAGGCATTTAAGCGGGATCATATGGGCTTATTATAGTTATTTTTATTTCTATTATTAGTAGTTATATTATTTTGTTTTATTTTCGGTGATTTCATTGTAGTTCTTTCGTATTAAACTGCAGTAAACTTTAACCCTATGTCTGACGAGATTCTCAGATGTAGCGCTTTGTTTCCAGGTTCAATTCGGACGAGTGTCTCCGTTTCTATATATCCTGGGAGAGATCTCTCTATTAGCGAACGGGAATACTTGTTATGAGGTTCTAACCTAAATTATGTTGCGCTTGGACATAAGACCGATAGCTTAGTTACCTATCAGGATCATACTCGTATGTGTGTGCCTGCTTTAGACAAAGCAAGTTTAACACAACTTTGCGCTGTGAGCCAAGTGTGTGTCATTTAGAAATTGGGAGTCTCCTGTGCTTGAGACCCGCCGTGGTTAAGCACCATTTGCGACGAGATATAGTGCACTCACAATTTAAATCTGTCGCCGTAACGCGTGCGCCGTCTCGCTTCAGTAATTGTTTTAAGGGGTTTTATACTGTGCAAGGCACAGAAGAAGGCCACAAGCAGCATGCGCATGCATTAAATGTGTGTGTCACTCATCTAGCGTCGGCAACCGCCTAGCTATATCTTTGGTTACCTCTAGTGGTCAGGCATAGAACTACCACTCCATTTCGAAATTGCGCCTCTAGTGGCCAGGCATAGAACTACCACTCAATTTCGATATTGCGCCTCTAGTGGCCAGGCATAGAACTACCACTCCATTTTGATATTGCGCCCCCGGTGGTCAGGCATAGAACTACCACTCCATTTCGATATTGCGCCCCCGGTGGTCAGGCATAGAACTACCACTCCAGTTCGAAATTGCGCCTCTAGTGGTCAGGCATAGAACTACCACTCCATTTCGAAATCGCGCTTCTAGTGGTCAGGCATAGAACTACCACTCCATTTCGATATTGCGCCCCCGGTGGTCAGGCATAGAACTACCACTCCATTTCGAAATTGGGCTTCTAGTGGTCAGGCATAGAACTACCACTCAATTTTGAAATTGCGCTTCTAGTGGCAAGCCATAGAAGTACTACTCCATTTCGAAATCGCGCCTCTAGTGGTCAGGCATAGAACTACCACTCCATTTCGATATTGCGCCCCCGGTGGTCAGGCATAGAACTACCACTTCATTTCGAAATTGCGCTTCTAGTGGTCAGGCATAGAACTACCACTCAATTTTGAAATTGCGCTTCTAGTGACAAGCCATAGAACTACTACTCCATTTCGAAATCGCGCCTCTAGTGGTCAGGCATAGAACTACTATTCCATTTCGAAATCGTGCCTCTAGTGGTCAGGCATAGAACTACCACTCCATTTCGAAATTGCGCCTCTAGTGGCCCGGCATAGAACTACCACTCAATTTCGATATTGCGCCTCTAGTGGCCAGGCATAGAACTACCACTCCATTTTGATATTGCGCCCCCGGTGGTCAGGCATAGAACTACCACTCCATTTCGATATTGCGCCCCCGGTGGTCAGGCATAGAACTACCACTCCAGTTCGAAATTGCGCCTCTAGTGGTCAGGCATAGAACTACCACTCCATTTCGAAATCGCGCCTCTAGTGGTCAGGCATAGAACTACCACTCCATTTCGATATTGCGCCCCCGGTGGTCAGGCATAGAACTACCACTCCATTTCGAAATTGGGCTTCTAGTGGTCAGGCATAGAACTACCACTCAATTTTGAAATTGCGCTTCTAGTGGCAAGCCATAGAAGTACTACTCCATTTCGAAATCGCGCCTCTAGTGGTCAGGCATAGAACTACCACTCCATTTCGATATTGCGCCCCCGGTGGTCAGGCATAGAACTACCACTCCATTTCGAAATTGCGCTTCTAGTGGTCAGGCATAGAACTACCACTCAATTTTGAAATTGCGCTTCTAGTGACAAGCCATAGAACTACTACTCCATTTCGAAATCGCGCCTCTAGTGGTCAGGCATAGAACTACTATTCCATTTCGAAATCGTGCCTCTAGTGGTCAGGCATAGAACTACCACTCCATTTCGAAATTGCGCCCCCGGTGGTCAGGCATAGAACTACCACTCCATTTCGATATTGCGCCCCCGGTGGTCAGGCATAGAAGTACCACTCCATTTCGATATTGCGCCCCCGGTGGTCAGGCATAGAACTACCACTCCAGTTCGAAATTGCGCCTCCAGTGGTCAGGCATAGAACTACCACTCCATTTCAAAATCGCGCCTCCAGTGGTCAGGCATAGAACTACAACTCCATTTCGATATTGCGCCCCCGGTGGTCAGGCATAGAACTACCACTCCATTTCGAAATTGCGCTTCTAGTGGTCAGGCATAGAACTACCACTCAATTTTGAAATTGCGCTTCTAGTGGCAAGCCATAGCAGTGCCACTCCATTGAAATTGCACCTCTAGTGGTCCGCCATAGTAGGTTAACAACATCTGAGTTGGGTCTCTGGTGGTCAACTGCGGTGATACAACACGCATAATTGGACACACAGGTTCTTGCCTGAAAGCAGGAATCAACTTCACAGACTAAATCAGTTTGATCACAATACATTAACATCCAATTAGGTTATTGTTGCATAACTAATTGATGTTTACAATTGAATAAGAAACACAATTCATTTGGTTTGATTCCCGTTTAACCTTTTTGATTTATTTTAGGTTTTATTTCACCTTATGCTTTCATTCATTCCATCTCCCCCAACAAGGGGACTTGCATAGAAGTTCAACCACTATTAACAACAGTAAACCAGTTACGTACACAATCCCATCAGGAAGTCGTTTGGATGTGATCAGTTGAGCCCTTCGGGTGCTGGGTGCTTACCATTCGCTCTCTGTTGGTTGAGCTTGTCTGTGGCTCTGCTGTCACTGCTTGTGATCGTACAGTTTGTCAGAACCGAAGGGGAGTTCTCAGCAATTGGATGCCCAAAAGCGTGTCAGCCCGGCTACACCCACTGACTCATTACGGGCAAGGCTGACAGGTACCTCAGGCGGTCATTACAACTTTGAGCAGGACTTCGTTTAGGGTGAGTTCTGAGAACGGCCCTAGCTTGGACTCTCACTAGGGTGGGTGATACCTGAAGGCAATTTTGCCAGCCGATAAGCTCCACCTGGGTTGTCTCAGTTGTGCATACAGAATACGCCCTTCCAAGTTAACATTGCTGGGGATCGGGGGAGTGGAAGCCGGACTCAGGCTTGCTTGGCTGGGAGAATGATTCCTGGTCTTAGAGGAATGTTTAATGAGGAGAGGTTAGCTGAGCTGAATCTGTTTAGCCTCGAGCAAAGGAGACTAAGGGGGGACATAATCCAGGTGTTAAATCTGGTCATTGCATTACATTTTTTTTGTATCCACTCCTTTATTTCGTGTTTATTGTTTGTTAGGTGTAATGTCTGTCTTATGTTAGTTATATCCATCCATCCATTTTCCAAACTGCTTATCCTACTGGGTCGCGGGTGGTCCGGAACCTATCCCGGAATGTGGAATGGGCACGAGGCAGGGAACAATCCAGGATGGGGGGCAGCCCATCACAGGGCACACTCACACACAAATCGTGATTATATTATTGCACTATACTGTATAAATAAAAAGTAAACTTAATACCAGTTGTGGTAATAAAGTGCACAGAGAGTAAGAGAGAGTAGGGTTTCACATAAACGTATGTTCATTAGCATTTAGTATTCTGATGGCTTTGGGGTTAGAAGCTCTTATTAAATCTGGTTGTTCTGCAATGCATACTGCGGTAACGTTTACCAGAGGGCAGAAGTTCAAACATCTCATGTGCTAGGTGCGTGGGATCTTTTTTAAATATAATTATGCATATGTAGAACTAGGGATATGATCCTGTTAAGTATGATAGTTCTGTCTCATTATTGCAGGATCGACATCCATAGTAACTGTGGTGATCTATCCATTTGTGTGCATGTCTGTGTGTGTGTGTGCGAGCGGGTATACCTATCCTACCCCATAGCGTGATAAATACCTGTTTTTTTTTTCCCTTATGGGGACCACGAAACTGAAAACCAGGAAAACTCTATTTTATAAAAATCTGTGACTGCTGTGGAAAAACTAAAAATGCAAAACCTCTTTTATTTTGCTTGGTTACTTATGGTTATGGTTAGGGCAGGGTGGGGGTTAAGATTGTCATAGTTAGCGTTAGCATTTATCCAATAGAAGTCAATGAGCGGGCCCCATAAGGATAGGTATACCCTATGTGTGTGCATGTGTGTGTTTGTCCCATATTGCCTGGGCTTCAGGATACCTCATAACCCGGAACTTCATCAGAAGTAGTTAGAAAATGGATGAATGGATGGATGGATGGATGGATGGATGGATGGATGGATGGACAGATCAATAAAAGTACAGAACATCCATTTTACAAAGAACCATCAACACTAAATGTATGCACTGGTCATGCTCCTGGAAATTAAACTTCTTTTCTGAAAAGCAGCATGTTCATAAATTAGCTGCTGTTATACCTTGGGGGAACAAATGCAGATGAAATTGTAAAACAAACTGCAGTGGCAAAACAGTTCTGGCTGCCTGTGCTGCCCTGCCTGCCCGCCCTCCTGCCCATTACGTCCTGCCTGTGCCACCCTCCTGCCTGCCCTCCTGCCTGTTTACGTCTTTCCTGTGTGCCCTGCTGCCAGTTATTCTGTATTTACATCCGGACTTAACTAATTGAACCATATAAACCATATAAATCAGGACTTTGTTAACGTGACTTCTGACCTGTGGAGGATGGGCTCCCCCTTTCACTCTGGTTCCTCCAAAGGTTTCTTACTATGACTGAGTTTATCCTTGCCAATGTCGCTTTCTAATTTTTCAGGCTAGATCTTGCTCACTGGGACAATTGGGCAGGGACAAAGTAAAGTGCTTTGAGACAATGTAAGGCTATGAAAATGTACTATACAAAATAAAGTGAATTGACTTGAGTAATGTGGCACAAAGCAACCCTTCTTTGCCACAGGAAATGTCTGGTGCAATTTCTTTTTTAATTGTACATGTCAATTGCATAATACCCTAAACTAATTCATTATTATTTCTATTATTATCATCATCATCAGTATTTCATTAGTATTCCATGGTATTTAGATTTTTCAGGAATCAGTGTGTGTACTGTATACTTTTTAATTTATTTGCACTATGTGTAGTGTCTCTGCAGCTGTATATACTTGCTGCATTATGCACAAGAACTTCCCTCAGGCATCAGTATAGTTAATCAAATGTAATATTTCTTGCTTGTTTATTAAGTTGTTTTAGGTATTTTGTGTGTTCCACTTAATTTAGTGTAATTAGTCCTAGTTGACTCAGGTTTAGTTAGATTTTTCCTTCTGTTGTTCCTCTGCATCATGCTACTGTCATAAAATTTCAATGTCTTACCTAACTTAAGAGTTTTGTGCATTGTGTTTTGGAGAGAAAGAAATCATTACTTTTTTTCTTTAGATTCATCCACTGATTCTATCACCTATGACACATTCCCCCTGAATATTTGTTTGTTTATTTATGTATTTGCTTGGGGGATGGAATTAACAAACAGAAATAACTGAATGAATCAGGGTAGTGAAAAACATTTATAAACTTATCATTTTGGTATTGGTACGATCCTGTTCTGGTTAGTTAGCCGAGGGAGTAAATCATCCGGAGTTTCATCTCTCAATCTCCTCCTACACCCACTCAGCATCACAGTATGGACTCCCCAATGCAACTGATCTGCACGTATTTGTACTCTGGGAGGAAATTGAAGCCCCCATAGGAAAAACTCAAAGCCTACAGACATATGCACAAAACCAGGGGACATGCTCAGTTCTGCAGGCCTGGAAGTGTGAGAGAAGGCTATTTATTGAGTTTCCCCTCTGCCCCTGGTAAAGATGAAACATGCACAAGTCATTAAACACACATATACTTACATGAAAGTCTGACTGATACTGGAGCTTCCAGTGCCCGTAAACCAGGTACTGGGGTACTCCATTTCCTTCTTGATAATTAGCGCCATTGAAAAAAAAACGGTGCCTTTCCTAATATTAACTGACTCTCAGACAAATGTACTGCTTGAAGACCCTGCCACTATTCGCATTTTCCAGCAGGAGTCACAAATCTTCATTGCATTCAGTTTATTCTCAGATGAGCTCATGCATGTTTCTATGTGCATCTTTACACTTAAACAAATACAGCTAACCTCTGTTGTTATATTCCATATATATTTGTCGTGACTGGCCTTTTTTCTCAAATGATGGATTTCTGAAACTAAAACTGACAGTATTCTAAAATATTTATATTGCCACATCATCGACACATGTTCTAATATGACATAGCATTCCCCTGGACCATAGTGCGACTTAGAGACAAGATATAACATGCCCTTCACGGTAAAACACTAGATAGGTGCAACACTTAATGTCAACGTTGTCAATGTCAATGTTGACTTAATGTCAACGTTAAATTCATGGATTCGCAAATTAAGTAACACGGTTACAGTACAAAAACGAGCAGAGCTGTGTATGGCATGACTATCTCGCGGCGGCGACAAAATATGCTTATCCTTCTAATTATTCAGAAGAAAATATATTTGCAAGCACAGCCGTTCACGGCTTCCGTACAAAAAGCTGTCACTACGCTACAGGAAGAATACACGACCAATATAGGATTTACACAAGTCTGCTTCTTTTGTTTTATTTAGTAACAACTTTCACAAAAATTGACAGCAATACTGCTAAAAGTGCAGATCTGTTGCCAAATTAAATAAACAAAGAAATTAATCATAAAAATATTCAAAGTATATACAGCCAGGGGCGCCGCTAGCAATTTTGGGCCCTATGACAAAATATGAGGTTGGGCCCCCCTATCACACCCATTCAGATCTCTGGGGGCCCCTAAAGGGCGTGGGCCCTTAGAATTGTCCCAACTTTCCCCCCCTTAGCGGCGCCCCTGTATACAGCTAACCATTTCCAATCGAAAAGTACATACAAGTCTCCAATATAAGTTATACAATGGAGCGCAGATAAAACTTTTAAATAGTAATTAACCAAACTATATAAAGAATACAAGTTTGAATACAGGTAATTTGTATAAATTTTACTGTGTTCAGACTGAAAAATCAGCACCAGCCTTACACACCTTGCAGTTCTGCTTTTTTCTTCTTTTAGCATAATTACCCGTTTCACGTTCACGAGGCAGAAGATCCCTGCAAATGTGAAAATTCACAAGTAACAGGCACCATTAACCTCAAGCCATAACAGTCTGCTAGCCTGAACAATAGCAAACTCTATGTATTACCAATTATTACGCAGGTTGTCACTTTATCAAATCATGACTGTTACTAAGAAGTGGGAGTGAAACGCGTGTCACGAGATCTCGCGATATTACAACATGACGAGATTTCTCGTTGGAGCGAAAAGCCGTTTCACGAATGCGCTGCAAATGAGCTGCTGTAAATATGTCGGCATCTGACTAAATTACTATAGTAGATACCCCAGACACTTTTGAATCTTTTGTGTGTCAGCATTTCGGGTGCCCGGCGGAAAATATAAATGGCGAAAGGGAGACAGACAAAACACGAACCATCTGTAAGGACTGTAGAAAGCTAATGCCGCACACAGCGGCTAATGCTACTACTAACTACTATGCAAAGCCATTTGCAGCACCATCATAGCTCTTTATTTAAATTCACTGCACCGGTGAAGGAAAACATTTTTAAAAAAATGTTATGTTTATTATTGGGTGCTTTCCACTTCATGCACCCACATACAGCGCTAGCTTAAAGCAATGCATTCTGGTCCTGACGCAATGCATCATGGTTATATTTTTTATCGCCCGTTGCATTACGTCACCATGTCACATGGTACCAAAACTCCGCGAGAGCAAGACACATCAGGCAGCACCTCTTAGCAGGCTGCACAGGCTGGATCCGCCTCCATTACGACACAACTTTGCCCTTATTGGCTTAAGATTTTAGTTACATACATGACGTTTGTATATCTGCTATTTCTCCCGAGAAGCAGGTAAAGCGGTAACTGCTTTTCAATTAATTTACTTGGTAAAATTAAATTTAAATAAATGATATGAATATTGTAATAGTACTCGTGAGCTTTGTTTGTTGTTAGTTACTGTAATGTTGCGCTGCTTTATTTGTTTAATCGTCTTGTCTGTGAAGACATTCAAGTTAATCAAATAAGAACTGCACTGTACACTGTACATGACCATAAAAACTTTGAATCCTTGAAATAAATGTTTTTGATCTTTTCCTTGGCAGTTATCTTTTTACACAGGGCCTCTATGTACACAATAGTTATTTTTTTCACGACTAACAGTATGGATCAGGAGTTGGTTATTGTAAAAGAAGTAATGTGCATGCAGGTGATATTTGTATAGATTTATATTTACCCCTAGGTGATAAGTTTGACAGTCATTTCTTTTACCGTTTGGCCTCTCGGTTGAACATAATAGTGGCGCGAGCAGCTCCACTTGGTTTTTTAAAAATACTCAGCCATGAACTTTTGGTGAACTCAGGTGAATCCCTTCCTTCAGTAGTAAACCTTGGTAGTTTCAGCCGTTTACACATTGTCTCACTAAAAGGTTGATAATATATTTGTCCTTTTACATAGTGATAAAATATACGCGATAAAAATGTGAATATTCATAGATTCAGGACTAACAAAGTAGCTAACAGAAACTCAGACTAACAAAAGGTGCAAATACATACTCAGTTGGTTCCATTGTGTTGATTACATTATAATGTTTACATTGTAATGATTATATCATGGATATTTGGCATACTTTTTATAAAATCGTAATTCTTATATTCTGCGTTATATAGTGCTAAATAATATTCCATAGATGGATGGACTTTATTAATCCCCGTGGGGAAATTGTGTTTTTTATGTCTCCCTCAACTTACTCTTTGTGGAGTAAGTTGTCCGCGAAGTGCAGCTACCTGTTGGGGCGCCCAGGGAGCTGGGGGTTAAGGGCCTTGCTCAAGGACCCACAGACGTGCTGAGGCTGGGTTAGTTTCAACTGGTGACCTCATTACAGGCACAAGGACTGACCCCTGCCCCCCAACTGTGTATGAGTAGCATTTATGCTGTTTCTTGAGTGTGAGCTAGTACATAAACCAGCTAGTGCTCACCATTGCAAAAATACTCTAGCTTTCTGTCATACACATTTTTTTATTTTCTTACATTGTCCGTTTTTGTTCATAGTCTGTAATATTCTGAATAACGACAATGTAGAGGAAAAACAGATTAAATTCTCCTTGTTTGTAATTTCCCCATGTAATCCACTGCCTTGTGGTAAGAGGTGCAAAAGTCAGACGCGTTGAATGATGAGGATACGATATTGAGTTTAGTTCTTGAGAGGATTTATTCATATGATATTTTAACACACAGTACTTTGAACTGGTTTGTTTGGCGCAAAAGGGCCGATATGCA